>NW_027371804.1:0-22742 GCF_046119375.1 Phyllobates terribilis
TTTTTCAATGGCAAAAACCAATGAATATTGTAAATGCACAAACAGTAATTTCTCCGCATTGCAAGGTGCAATTCTGAAATTTTTTGCTTTTTCCTGCTCCTCTTAGCATGATAAAGAAGATTCAAAGAGAGTGAGATGCCAGCACCTTTCATTCAGTCAGTACCTTCAATCATTTCTGGACGTTTTTCAATGGCAAAAATCAATGAATATTGTAAATGCACAAACAGTAATTTCTCCGCATTGCAAGGTGCAATTCTGAAATTTTTTGCTTTTTCCCGCTCCTCTTAGCATGATAAAGAAGATTCAAAGAGAGTGAGGTGCCAGCTCCTTTCATTCAGTCAGTAGCTTCAAACATTTCTGGTATATGAATAACATGTTTTTCAATGGCAAAAATCAATGAATATTGTAAATGCACAAACAGTAATTTCTCCGCATTGCAAGGTGCAATTCTGAAATTTTTTGCTTTTTCCTGCTCCTCTTAGCATGATAAAGAAGATTCAAAGAGAGTGAGATGCCAGCTCCTTTCATTCAGTCAGTAGCTTCAATCATTTCTGGACGTTTTTCAATGGCAAAAATCAATGAATATTGTAAATGCACAAACAGCAATTTCTCCGCATTGCAAGGTGCAATTCTGAAATTTTTTGCTTTTTCCTGCTCCTCTTAGCATGATAAAGAAGATTCAAAGAGAGTGAGATGTCAGCTCCTTTCATTCAGTCAGTAGCTTCAAACATTTCTGGTATATGAATAACATGATGTTTTTCAATGGCAAAAATCAATGAATATTGTAAATGCACAAACAGTAATTTCTCCGCATTGCAAGGTGCAATTCTGAAATTTTTTGCTTTTTCCTGCTCCTCTTAGCATGATAAAGAAGATTCAAAGAGAGTAAGATGCCAGCTCCTTTCATTCAGTCAGTAGCTTCAATCATTTCTGGATGTTTTTCAATGGCAAAAATCAATGAATATTGTAAATGCACAAACAGTAATTTCTCCGCATTGCAAGGTGCAATTCTGAAATTTTTTACTTTTTCCTGCTCCTCTTAGCATGATAAAGAAGATTCAAAGAGAGTGAGATGCCAGCTCCTTTCATTCAGTCAGTAGCTTCAATCATTTCTGGTATATGAATAACATGATGTTTTTCAATGGCAAAAATCAATGAATATTGTAAATGCACAAACAGTAATTTCTCCGCATTGCAAGGTGCAATTCTGAAATTTTTTGCTTTTTCCTGCTCCTCTTAGCATGATAAAGAAGATTCAAAGAGAGTGAGATGCCAGCTCCTTTCATTCAGTCAGTAGCTTCAATCATTTCTGGACGTTTTTCAATGGCAAAAACCAATGAATATTGTAAATGCACAAACAGTAATTTCTCCGCATTGCAAGGTGCAATTCTGAAATTTTTTGCTTTTTCCTGCTCCTCTTAGCATGATAAAGAAGATTCAAAGAGAGTGAGATGCCAGCTCCTTTCATTCAGTCAGTACCTTCAATCATTTCTGGACGTTTTTCAATGGCAAAAATCAATGAATATTGTAAATGCACAAACAGTAATTTCTCCGCATTGCAAGGTGCAATTCTGAAATTTTTTGCTTTTTCCCGCTCCTCTTAGCATGATAAAGAAGATTCAAAGAGAGTGAGGTGCCAGCTCCTTTCATTCAGTCAGTAGCTTCAAACATTTCTGGTATATGAATAACATGTTTTTCAATGGCAAAAATCAATGAATATTGTAAATGCACAAACAGTAATTTCTCCGCATTGCAAGGTGCAATTCTGAAATTTTTTGCTTTTTCCTGCTCCTCTTAGCATGATAAAGAAGATTCAAAGAGAGTGAGATGCCAGCTCCTTTCATTCAGTCAGTAGCTTCAATCATTTCTGGACGTTTTTCAATGGCAAAAATCAATGAATATTGTAAATGCACAAACAGTAATTTCTCCGCATTGCAAGGTGCAATTCTGAAATTTTTTGCTTTTTCCTGCTCCTCTTAGCATGATAAAGAAGATTCAAAGAGAGTGAGATGTCAGCTCCTTTCATTCAGTCAGTAGCTTCAAACATTTCTGGTATATGAATAACATGATGTTTTTCAATGGCAAAAATCAATGAATATTGTAAATGCACAAACAGTAATTTCTCCGCATTGCAAGGTGCAATTCTGAAATTTTTTGCTTTTTCCTGCTCCTCTTAGCATGATAAAGAAGATTCAAAGAGAGTGAGATGCCAGCTCCTTTCGTTCAGTCAGTAGCTTCAATCATTTCTGGACGTTTTTCAATGGCAAAAACCAATGAATATTGTAAATGCACAAACAGTAATTTCTCCGCATTGCAAGGTGCAATTCTGAAATTTTTTGCTTTTTCCTGCTCCTCTTAGCATGATAAAGAAGATTCAAAGAGAGTGAGATGCCAGCTCCTTTCATTCAGTCAGTACCTTCAATCATTTCTGGACGTTTTTCAATGGCAAAAATCAATGAATATTGTAAATGCACAAACTAATTTCTCCGCATTGCAAGGTGCAATTCTGAAATTTTTTGCTTTTTCCCGCTCCTCTTAGCATGATAAAGAAGATTCAAAGAGAGTGAGGTGCCAGCTCCTTTCATTCAGTCAGTAGCTTCAAACATTTCTGGTATATGAATAACATGTTTTTCAATGGCAAAAATCAATGAATATTGTAAATGCACAAACAGTAATTTCTCCGCATTGCAAGGTGCAATTCTGAAATTTTTTGCTTTTTCCTGCTCCTCTTAGCATGATAAAGAAGATTCAAAGAGAGTGAGATGCCAGCTCCTTTCATTCAGTCAGTAGCTTCAATCATTTCTGGACGTTTTTCAATGGCAAAAATCAATGAATATTGTAAATGCACAAACAGTAATTTCTCCGCATTGCAAGGTGCAATTCTGAAATTTTTTGCTTTTTCCTGCTCCTCTTAGCATGATAAAGAAGATTCAAAGAGAGTGAGATGTCAGCTCCTTTCATTCAGTCAGTAGCTTCAAACATTTCTGGTATATGAATAACATGATGTTTTTCAATGGCAAAAATCAATGAATATTGTAAATGCACAAACAGTAATTTCTCCGCATTGCAAGGTGCAATTCTGAAATTTTTTGCTTTTTCCTGCTCCTCTTAGCATGATAAAGAAGATTCAAAGAGAGTGAGATGCCAGCTCCTTTCATTCAGTCAGTAGCTTCAATCATTTCTGGATGTTTTTCAATGGCAAAAATCAATGAATATTGTAAATGCACAAACAGTAATTTCTCCGCATTGCAAGGTGCAATTCTGAAATTTTTTGCTTTTTCCTGCTCCTCTTAGCATGATAAAGAAGATTCAAAGAGAGTGAGATGCCAGCTCCTTTCATTCAGTCAGTAGCTTCAATCATTTCTGGACGTTTTTCAATGGCAAAAATCAATGAATATTGTAAATGCACAAACAGTAATTTCTCCGCATTGCAAGGTGCAATTCTGAAATTTTTTGCTTTTTCCTGCTCCTCTTAGCATGATAAAGAAGATTCAAAGAGAGTGAGATGTCAGCTCCTTTCATTCAGTCAGTAGCTTCAAACATTTCTGGTATATGAATAACATGATGTTTTTCAATGGCAAAAATCAATGAATATTGTAAATGCACAAACAGTAATTTCTCCGCATTGCAAGGTGCAATTCTGAAATTTTTTGCTTTTTCCTGCTCCTCTTAGCATGATAAAGAAGATTCAAAGAGAGTGAGATGCCAGCTCCTTTCATTCAGTCAGTAGCTTCAATCATTTCTGGATGTTTTTCAATGGCAAAAATCAATGAATATTGTAAATGCACAAACAGTAATTTCTCCGCATTGCAAGGTGCAATTCTGAAATTTTTTGCTTTTTCCTGTTAATCCTAGCATGATAAAGAAGATTCAAAGAGAGTGAGATGCCAGCTACTTTCATTCAGTCAGTAGCTTCAATCATTTCTGGACGTTTTTCAATGGTAAAAATCAATGAATATTGTAAATGCACAAACAGTAATTTCTCCACATTGCAAGGTGCAATTCTGAAATTTTTTGCTTTTTCCTGCTCCTCTTAGCATGATAAAGAAGATTCAAAGAGAGTGAGATGCCAGCTCCTTTCATTCAGTCAGTAGCTTCAAACATTTCTGGTATATGAATAACATGATGTTTTTCAATGGCAAAAATCAATGAATATTGTAAATGCACAAACAGTAATTTCTCCGCATTGCAAGGTGCAATTCTGAAATTTTTTGCTTTTTCCTGCTCCTCTTAGCATGATAAAGAAGATTCAAAGAGAGTGAGATGCCAGCTCCTTTCATTCAGTCAGTAGCTTCAAACATTTCTGGTATATGAATAACATGATGTTTTTCAATGGCAAAAATCAATGAATATTGTAAATGCACAAACAGTAATTTCTCCGCATTGCAAGGTGCAAGTCTGAAATTTTTTGCTTTTTCCTGCTCCTCTTAGCATGATAAAGAAGATTCAAAGAGAGTGAGATGCCAGCTACTTTCATTCAGTCAGTAGCTTCAATCATTTCTGGACGTTTTTCAATGGTAAAAATCAATGAATATTGTAAATGCACAAACAGTAATTTCTCCGCATTGCAAGGTGCAATTCTGAAATTTTTTGCTTTTTCCTGCTCCTCTTAGCATGATAAAGAAGATTCAAAGAGAGTGAGATGCCAGCTCCTTTCATTCAGTCAGTAGCTTCAATCATTTCTGGACGTTTTTCAATGGCAAAAACCAATGAATATTGTAAATGCACAAACAGTAATTTCTCCGCATTGCAAGGTGCAATTCTGAAATTTTTTGCTTTTTCCTGCTCCTCTTAGCATGATAAAGAAGATTCAAAGAGAGTGAGATGCCAGCTCCTTTCATTCAGTCAGTACCTTCAATCATTTCTGGACGTTTTTCAATGGCAAAAATCAATGAATATTGTAAATGCACAAACAGTAATTTCTCCGCATTGCAAGGTGCAATTCTGAAATTTTTTGCTTTTTCCTGCTCCTCTTAGCATGATAAAGAAGATTCAAAGAGAGTGAGATGCCAGCTCCTTTCATTCAGTCAGTAGCTTCAAACATTTCTGGTATATGAATAACATGATGTTTTTCAATGGCAAAAATCAATGAATATTGTAAATGCACAAACAGTAATTTCTCCGCATTGCAAGGTGCAATTCTGAAATTTTTTGCTTTTTCCTGCTCCTCTTAGCATGATAAAGAAGATTCAAAGAGAGTGAGATGCCAGCTCCTTTCATTCAGTCAGTAGCTTCAATCATTTCTGGATGTTTTTCAATGGCAAAAATCAATGAATATTGTAAATGCACAAACAGTAATTTCTCCGCATTGCAAGGTGCAATTCTGAAATTTTTTGCTTTTTCCTGCTCCTCTTAGCATGATAAAGAAGATTCAAAGAGAGTGAGATGTCAGCTCCTTTCATTCAGTCAGTAGCTTCAAACATTTCTGGTATATGAATAACATGATGTTTTTCAATGGCAAAAATCAATGAATATTGTAAATGCACAAACAGTAATTTCTCCGCATTGCAAGGTGCAATTCTGAAATTTTTTGCTTTTTCCTGCTCCTCTTAGCATGATAAAGAAG
Organism: Phyllobates terribilis; assembly: GCF_046119375.1. Classification (NCBI taxonomy): domain Eukaryota; kingdom Metazoa; phylum Chordata; class Amphibia; order Anura; family Dendrobatidae; genus Phyllobates; species Phyllobates terribilis. The sequence continues at coordinate 5,567 of NW_027371804.1, forward strand.
ATTCAAAGAGAGTGAGATGCCAGCTCCTTTCATTCAGTCAGTAGCTTCAATCATTTCTGGATGTTTTTCAATGGCAAAAATCAATGAATATTGTAAATGCACAAACAGTAATTTCTCCGCATTGCAAGGTGCAATTCTGAAATTTTTTGCTTTTTCCTGCTCCTCTTAGCATGATAAAGAAGATTCAAAGAGAGTGAGATGCCAGCTCCTTTCATTCAGTCAGTAGCTTCAAACATTTCTGGTATATGAATAACATGATGTTTTTCAATGGCAAAAATAAATGAATATTGTAAATGCACAAACAGTAATTTCTCCGCATTGCAAGGTGCAAGTCTGAAATTTTTTGCTTTTTCCTGCTCCTCTTAGCATGATAAAGAAGATTCAAAGAGAGTGAGATGCCAGCTACTTTCATTCAGTCAGTAGCTTCAATCATTTCTGGACGTTTTTCAATGGTAAAAATCAATGAATATTGTAAATGCACAAACAGTAATTTCTCCACATTGCAAGGTGCAATTCTGAAATTTTTTGCTTTTTCCTGCTCCTCTTAGCATGATAAAGAAGATTCAAAGAGGGTGAGATGCCAGCTCCTTTCATTCAGTCAGTAGCTTCAAACATTTCTGGTATATGAATAACATGATGTTTTTCAATGGCAAAAATCAATGAATATTGTAAATGCACAAACAGTAATTTCTCTGCATTGCAAGGTGCAATTCTGAAATTTTTTGCTTTTTCCTGCTCCTCTTAGCATGATAAAGAAGATTCAAAGAGAGTGAGATGCCAGCTCCTTTCATTCAGTCAGTAGCTTCAATCATTTCTGGATGTTTTTCAATGGCAAAAATCAATGAATATTGTAAATGCACAAACTGTAATTTCTCCGCATTGCAAGGTGCAATTCTGAAATTTTTTGCTTTTTCCTGCTCCTCTTAGCATGGTAAAGAAGATTCAAAGAGAGTGAGATGCCAGCTCCTTTCATTCAGTCAGTAGCTTCAATCATTTCTGGATGTTTTTCAGTGGCAAAAATCAATGAATATTGTAAATGCACAAACAGTAATTTCTCCGCATTGCAAGGTGCAATTCTGAAATTTTTTGCTTTTTCCTGCTCCTCTTAGCATGATAAAGAAGATTCAAAGAGAGTGAGATGCCAGCTCCTTTCATTCAGTCAGTACCTTCAATCATTTCTGGATGTTTTTCAATGGCAAAAATCAATGAATATTGTAAATGCACAAACAGTAATTTCTCCGCATTGCAAGGTGCAATTCTGAAATTTTTTGCTTTTTCCCGCTCCTCTTAGCATGATAAAGAAGATTCAAAGAGAGTGAGGTGCCAGCTCCTTTCATTCAGTCAGTAGCTTCAAACATTTCTGGTATATGAATAACATGTTTTTCAATGGCAAAAATCAATGAATATTGTAAATGCACAAACAGTAATTTCTCCGCATTGCAAGGTGCAATTCTGAAATTTTTTGATTTTTCCTGCTCCTCTTAGCATGATAAAGAAGATTCAAAGAGAGTGAGATGCCAGCTCCTTTCATTCAGTCAGTAGCTTCAATCATTTCTGGACGTTTTTCAATGGCAAAAATCAATGAATATTGTAAATGCACAAACAGTAATTTCTCCGCATTGCAAGGTGCAATTCTGAAATTTTTTGCTTTTTCCTGCTCCTCTTAGCATGATAAAGAAGATTCAAAGAGAGTGAGATGCCAGCTCCTTTCATTCAGTCAGTAGCTTCAATCATTTCTGGACGTTTTTCAATGGCAAAAATCAATGAATATTGTAAATGCACAAACAGTAATTTCTCCGCATTGCAAGGTGCAATTCTGAAATTTTTTGCTTTTTCCTGCTCCTCTTAGCATGATAAAGAAGATTCAAAGAGAGTGAGATGCCAGCTCCTTTCATTCAGTCAGTAGCTTCAAACATTTCTGGTATATGAATAACATGATGTTTTTCAATGGCAAAAATCAATGAATATTGTAAATGCACAAACAGTAATTTCTCCGCATTGCAAGGTGGAAGTCTGAAATTTTTTGCTTTTTCCTGCTCCTCTTAGCATGATAAAGAAGATTCAAAGAGAGTGAGATGCCAGTTACTTTCATTCAGTCAGTAGCTTCAATCATTTCTGGACGTTTTTCAATGGTAAAAATCAATGAATATTGTAAATGCACAAACAGTAATTTCTCCACATTGCAAGGTGCAATTCTGAAATTTTTTGCTTTTTCCTGCTCCTCTTAGCATGATAAAGAAGATTCAAAGAGAGTGAGATGCCAGCTCCTTTCATTCAGTCAGTAGCTTCAAACATTTCTGGTATATGAATAACATGATGTTTTTCAATGGCAAAAATCAATGAATATTGTAAATGCACAAACAGTAATTTCTCCGCATTGCAAGGTGCAATTCTGAAATTTTTTGCTTTTTCCTGCTCCTCTTAGCATGATAAAGAAGATTCAAAGAGAGTGAGATGCCAGCTCCTTTCATTCAGTCAGTAGCTTCAATCATTTCTGGATGTTTTTCAATGGCAAAAATCAATGAATATTGTAAATGCACAAACTGTAATTTCTCCGCATTGCAAGGTGCAATTCTGAAATTTTTTGCTTTTTCCTGCTCCTCTTAGCATGATAAAGAAGATTCAAAGAGAGTGAGATGCCAGCTCCTTTCATTCAGTCAGTAGCTTCAATCATTTCTGGACGTTTTTCAATGGCAAAAACCAATGAATATTGTAAATGCACAAACAGTAATTTCTCCGCATTGCAAGGTGCAATTCTGAAATTTTTTGCTTTTTCCTGCTCCTCTTAGCATGATAAAGAAGATTCAAAGAGAGTGAGATGCCAGCTCCTTTCATTCAGTCAGTACCTTCAATCATTTCTGGACGTTTTTCAATGGCAAAAATCAATGAATATTGTAAATGCACAAACAGTAATTTCTCCGCATTGCAAGGTGCAATTCTGAAATTTTTTGCTTTTTCCCGCTCCTCTTAGCATGATAAAGAAGATTCAAAGAGAGTGAGGTGTCAGCTCCTTTCATTCAGTCAGTAGCTTCAAACATTTCTGGTATATGAATAACATGTTTTTCAATGGCAAAAATCAATGAATATTGTAAATGCACAAACAGTAATTTCTCCGCATTGCAAGGTGCAATTCTGAAATTTTTTGCTTTTTCCTGCTCCTCTTAGCATGATAAAGAAGATTCAAAGAGAGTGAGATGCCAGCTCCTTTCATTCAGTCAGTAGCTTCAATCATTTCTGGACGTTTTTCAATGGCAAAAATCAATGAATATTGTAAATGCACAAACAGCAATTTCTCCGCATTGCAAGGTGCAATTCTGAAATTTTTTGCTTTTTCCTGCTCCTCTTAGCATGATAAAGAAGATTCAAAGAGAGTGAGATGTCAGCTCCTTTCATTCAGTCAGTAGCTTCAAACATTTCTGGTATATGAATAACATGATGTTTTTCAATGGCAAAAATCAATGAATATTGTAAATGCACAAACAGTAATTTCTCCGCATTGCAAGGTGCAATTCTGAAATTTTTTGCTTTTTCCTGCTCCTCTTAGCATGATAAAGAAGATTCAAAGAGAGTGAGATGCCAGCTCCTTTCATTCAGTCAGTAGCTTCAATCATTTCTGGATGTTTTTCAATGGCAAAAATCAATGAATATTGTAAATGCACAAACAGTAATTTCTCCGCATTGCAAGGTGCAATTCTGAAATTTTTTGCTTTTTCCTGCTCCTCTTAGCATGATAAAGAAGATTCAAAGAGAGTGAGATGCCAGCTCCTTTCGTTCAGTCAGTAGCTTCAATCATTTCCGGACGTTTTTCAATGGCAAAAATCATTGAATATTATAAATGCACAAACAGTAATTTCTCCGCATTGCAAGGTGCAATTCTGAAATTTTTTACTTTTTCCTGCTCCTCTTAGCATGATAAAGAAGATTCAAAGAGAGTGAGATGCCAGCTCCTTTCATTCAGTCAGTAGCTTCAATCATTTCTGGTATATGAATAACATGATGTTTTTCAATGGCAAAAATCAATGAATATTGTAAATGCACAAACAGTAATTTCTCCGCATTGCAAGGTGCAATTCTGAAATTTTTTGCTTTTTCCTGCTCCTCTTAGCATGATAAAGAAGATTCAAAGAGAGTGAGATGCCAGCTCCTTTCATTCAGTCAGTAGCTTCAATCATTTCTGGATGTTTTTCAATGGCAAAAATCAATGAATATTGTAAATGCACAAACAGTAATTTCTCCGCATTGCAAGGTGCAATTCTGAAATTTTTTGCTTTTTCCTGCTCCTCTTAGCATGATAAAGAAGATTCAAAGAGAGTGAGATGCCAGCTCCTTTCGTTCAGTCAGTAGCTTCAATCATTTCTGGACGTTTTTCAATGGCAAAAATCATTGAATATTATAAATGCACAAACAGTAATTTCTCCGCATTGCAAGGTGCAATTCTGAAATTTTTTACTTTTTCCTGCTCCTCTTAGCATGATAAAGAAGATTCAAAGAGAGTGAGATGCCAGCTCCTTTCATTCAGTCAGTAGCTTCAATCATTTCTGGTATATGAATAACATGATGTTTTTCAATGGCAAAAATCAATGAATATTGTAAATGCACAAACAGTAATTTCTCCGCATTGCAAGGTGCAATTCTGAAATTTTTTGCTTTTTCCTGCTCCTCTTAGCATGATAAAGAAGATTCAAAGAGAGTGAGATGCCAGCTCCTTTCATTCAGTCAGTAGCTTCAAACATTTCTGGTATATGAATAACATGATGTTTTTCAATGGCAAAAATCAATGAATATTGTAAATGCACAAACAGTAATTTCTCCGCATTGCAAGGTGCAAGTCTGAAATTTTTTGCTTTTTCCTGCTCCTCTTAGCATGATAAAGAAGATTCAAAGAGAGTGAGATGCCAGCTACTTTCATTCAGTCAGTAGCTTCAATCATTTCTGGACGTTTTTCAATGGTAAAAATCAATGAATATTGTAAATGCACAAACAGTAATTTCTCCACATTGCAAGGTGCAATTCTGAAATTTTTTGCTTTTTCCTGCTCCTCTTAGCATGATAAAGAAGATTCAAAGAGAGTGAGATGCCAGCTCCTTTCATTCAGTCAGTAGCTTCAAACATTTCTGGTATATGAATAACATGATGTTTTTCAATGGCAAAAATCAATGAATATTGTAAATGCACAAACAGTAATTTCTCCGCATTGCAAGGTGCAATTCTGAAATTTTTTGCTTTTTCCTGCTCCTCTTAGCATGATAAAGAAGATTCAAAGAGAGTGAGATGCCAGCTCCTTTCATTCAGTCAGTAGCTTCAATCATTTCTGGATGTTTTTCAATGGCAAAAATCAATGAATATTGTAAATGCACAAACTGTAATTTCTCCGCATTGCAAGGTGCAATTCTGAAATTTTTTGCTTTTTCCTGCTCCTCTTAGCATGATAAAGAAGATTCAAAGAGAGTGAGATGCCAGCTCCTTTCATTCAGTCAGTAGCTTCAATCATTTCTGGACGTTTTTCAATGGCAAAAACCAATGAATATTGTAAATGCACAAACAGTAATTTCTCCGCATTGCAAGGTGCAATTCTGAAATTTTTTGCTTTTTCCTGCTCCTCTTAGCATGATAAAGAAGATTCAAAGAGAGTGAGATGCCAGCTCCTTTCATTCAGTCAGTACCTTCAATCATTTCTGGACGTTTTTCAATGGCAAAAATCAATGAATATTGTAAATGCACAAACAGTAATTTCTCCGCATTGCAAGGTGCAATTCTGAAATTTTTTGCTTTTTCCTGCTCCTCTTAGCATGATAAAGAAGATTCAAAGAGAGTGAGATGCCAGCTCCTTTCATTCAGTCAGTAGCTTCAAACATTTCTGGTATATGAATAACATGATGTTTTTCAATGGCAAAAATCAATGAATATTGTAAATGCACAAACAGTAATTTCTCCGCATTGCAAGGTGCAATTCTGAAATTTTTTGCTTTTTCCTGCTCCTCTTAGCATGATAAAGAAGATTCAAAGAGAGTGAGATGCCAGCTCCTTTCATTCAGTCAGTAGCTTCAATCATTTCTGGATGTTTTTCATTGGCAAAAATCAATGAATATTGTAAATGCACAAACAGTAATTTCTCCGCATTGCAAGGTGCAATTCTGAAATTTTTTGCTTTTTCCTGCTCTTCTTAGCATGATAAAGAAGATTCAAAGAGAGTGAGATGTCAGCTCCTTTCATTCAGTCAGTAGCTTCAAACATTTCTGGTATATGAATAACATGATGTTTTTCAATGGCAAAAATCAATGAATATTGTAAATGCACAAACAGTAATTTCTCCGCATTGCAAGGTGCAATTCTGAAATTTTTTGCTTTTTCCTGCTCCTCTTAGCATGATAAAGAAGATTCAAAGAGAGTGAGATGCCAGCTCCTTTCGTTCAGTCAGTAGCTTCAATCATTTCAGGACGTTTTTCAATGGCAAAAATCATTGAATATTATAAATGCACAAACAGTAATTTCTCCGCATTGCAAGGTGCAATTCTGAAATTTTTTTTACTTTTTCCTGCTCCTCTTAGCATGATAAAGAAGATTCAAAGAGAGTGAGATGCCAGCTCCTTTCATTCAGTCAGTAGCTTCAATCATTTCTGGTATATGAATAACATGATGTTTTTCAATGGCAAAAATCAATGAATATTGTAAATGCACAAACAGTAATTTCTCCGCATTGCAAGGTGCAAGTCTGAAATTTTTTGCTTTTTCCTGCTCCTCTTAGCATGATAAAGAAGATTCAAAGAGAGTGAGATGCCAGCTACTTTCATTCAGTCAGTAGCTTCAATCATTTCTGGACGTTTTTCAATGGTAAAAATCAATGAATATTGTAAATGCACAAACAGTAATTTCTCCACATTGCAAGGTGCAATTCTGAAATTTTTTGCTTTTTCCTGCTCCTCTTAGCATGATAAAGAAGATTCAAAGAGAGTGAGATGCCAGCTCCTTTCATTCAGTCAGTAGCTTCAAACATTTCTGGTATATGAATAACATGATGTTTTTCAATGGCAAAAATCAATGAATATTGTAAATGCACAAACAGTAATTTCTCCGCATTGCAAGGTGCAATTCTGAAATTTTTTGCTTTTTCCTGCTACTCTTAGCATGATAAAGAAGATTCAAAGAGAGTGAGGTGCCAGCTCCTTTCATTCAGTCAGTAGCTTCAAACATTTCTGGTATATGAATAACATGTTTTTCAATGGCAAAAATCAATGAATATTGTAAATGCACAAACAGTAATTTCTCCGCATTGCAAGGTGCAATTCTGAAATTTTTTGCTTTTTCCTGCTCCTCTTAGCATGATAAAGAAGATTCAAAGAGAGTGAGATGCCAGCTCCTTTCATTCAGTCAGTAGCTTCAATCATTTCTGGACGTTTTTCAATGGCAAAAATCAATGAATATTGTAAATGCACAAACAGTAATTTCTCCGCATTGCAAGGTGCAATTCTGAAATTTTTTGCTTTTTCCTGCTCCTCTTAGCATGATAAAGAAGATTCAAAGAGAGTGAGATGTCAGCTCCTTTCATTCAGTCAGTAGCTTCAAACATTTCTGGTATATGAATAACATGATGTTTTTCAATGGCAAAAATCAATGAATATTGTAAATGCACAAACAGTAATTTCTCCGCATTGCAAGGTGCAATTCTGAAATTTTTTGCTTTTTCCTGCTCCTCTTAGCATGATAAAGAAGATTCAAAGAGAGTGAGATGCCAGCTCCTTTCATTCAGTCAGTAGCTTCAATCATTTCTGGATGTTTTTCAATGGCAAAAATCAATGAATATTGTAAATGCACAAACAGTAATTTCTCCGCATTGCAAGGTGCAATTCTGAAATTTTTTGCTTTTTCCCGCTCCTCTTAGCATGATAAAGAAGATTCAAAGAGAGTGGGGTGCCAGCTCCTTTCATTCAGTCAGTAGCTTCAAACATTTCTGGTATATGAATAACATGATGTTTTTCAATGGCAAAAATCAATGAATATTGTAAATGCACAAACAGTAATTTCTCCGCATTGCAAGGTGCAATTCTGAAATTTTTTGCTTTTTCCTGCTCCTCTTAGCATGATAAAGAAGATTCAAAGAGAGTGAGATGCCAGCTCCTTTCATTCAGTCAGTAGCTTCAATCATTTCTGGATGTTTTTCAATGGCAAAAATCAATGAATATTGTAAATGCACAAACAGTAATTTCTCCGCATTGCAAGGTGCAATTCTGAAATTTTTTGCTTTTTCCTGCTCCTCAGCATGATAAAGAAGATTCAAAGAGAGTGAGATGCCAGCTCCTTTCGTTCAGTCAGTAGCTTCAATCATTTCTGGACGTTTTTCAATGGCAAAAATCATTGAATATTATAAATGCACAAACAGTAATTTCTCCGCATTGCAAGGTGCAATTCTGAAATTTTTTACTTTTTCCTGCTCCTCTTAGCATGATAAAGAAGATTCAAAGAGAGTGAGATGCCAGCTCCTTTCATTCAGTCAGTAGCTTCAATCATTTCTGGTATATGAATAACATGATGTTTTTCAATGGCAAAAATCAATGAATATTGTAAATGCACAAACAGTAATTTCTCCGCATTGCAAGGTGCAATTCTGAAATTTTTTGCTTTTTCCTGCTCCTCTTAGCATGATAAAGAAGATTCAAAGAGAGTGAGATGCCAGCTCCTTTCATTCAGTCAGTAGCTTCAAACATTTCTGGTATATGAATAACATGATGTTTTTCAATGGCAAAAATCAATGAATATTGTAAATGCACAAACAGTAATTTCTCCGCATTGCAAGGTGCAAGTCTGAAATTTTTTGCTTTTTCCTGCTCCTCTTAGCATGATAAAGAAGATTCAAAGAGAGTGAGATGCCAGCTACTTTCATTCAGTCAGTAGCTTCAATCATTTCTGGACGTTTTTCAATGGTAAAAATCAATGAATATTGTAAATGCACAAACAGTAATTTCTCCACATTGCAAGGTGCAATTCTGAAATTTTTTGCTTTTTCCTGCTCCTCTTAGCATGATAAAGAAGATTCAAAGAGAGTGAGATGCCAGCTCCTTTCATTCAGTCAGTAGCTTCAAACATTTCTGGTATATGAATAACATGATGTTTTTCAATGGCAAAAATCAATGAATATTGTAAATGCACAAACAGTAATTTCTCCGCATTGCAAGGTGCAATTCTGAAATTTTTTGCTTTTTCCTGCTCCTCTTAGCATGATAAAGAAGATTCAAAGAGAGTGAGATGCCAGCTCCTTTCATTCAGTCAGTAGCTTCAAACATTTCTGGTATATGAATAACGATGTTTTTCAATGGCAAAAATCAATGAATATTGTAAATGCACAAACAGTAATTTCTCCGCATTGCAAGGTGCAAGTCTGAAATTTTTTGCTTTTTCCTGCTCCTCTTAGCATGATAAAGAAGATTCAAAGAGAGTGAGATGCCAGCTACTTTCATTCAGTCAGTAGCTTCAATCATTTCTGGACGTTTTTCAATGGTAAAAATCAATGAATATTGTAAATGCACAAACAGTAATTTCTCCACATTGCAAGGTGCAATTCTGAAATTTTTTGCTTTTTCCTGCTCCTCTTAGCATGATAAAGAAGATTCAAAGAGAGTGAGATGCCAGCTCCTTTCATTCAGTCAGTAGCTTCAATCATTTCTGGACGTTTTTCAATGGCAAAAACCAATGAATATTGTAAATGCACAAACAGTAATTTCTCCGCATTGCAAGGTGCAATTCTGAAATTTTTTGCTTTTTCCTGCTCCTCTTAGCATGATAAAGAAGATTCAAAGAGAGTGAGATGCCAGCTCCTTTCATTCAGTCAGTACCTTCAATCATTTCTGGACGTTTTTCAATGGCAAAAATCAATGAATATTGTAAATGCACAAACAGTAATTTCTCCGCATTGCAAGGTGCAATTCTGAAATTTTTTGCTTTTTCCCGCTCCTCTTAGCATGATAAAGAAGATTCAAAGAGAGTGAGGTGCCAGCTCCTTTCATTCAGTCAGTAGCTTCAAACATTTCTGGTATATGAATAACATGTTTTTCAATGGCAAAAATCAATGAATATTGTAAATGCACAAACAGTAATTTCTCCGCATTGCAAGGTGCAATTCTGAAATTTTTTGCTTTTTCCTGCTCCTCTTAGCATGATAAAGAAGATTCAAAGAGAGTGAGATGTCAGCTCCTTTCATTCAGTCAGTAGCTTCAAACATTTCTGGTATATGAATAACATGATGTTTTTCAATGGCAAAAATCAATGAATATTGTAAATGCACAAACAGTAATTTCTCCGCATTGCAAGGTGCAATTCTGAAATTTTTTGCTTTTTCCTGCTCCTTTTAGCATGATAAAGAAGATTCAAAGAGAGTGAGATGCCAGCTCCTTTCATTCAGTCAGTAGCTTCAATCATTTCTGGATGTTTTTCAATGGCAAAAATCAATGAATATTGTAAATGCACAAACAGTAATTTCTCCGCATTGCAAGGTGCAATTCTGAAATTTTTTGCTTTTTCCTGCTCCTCTTAGCATGATAAAGAAGATTCAAAGAGAGTGAGATGCCAGCTCCTTTCGTTCAGTCAGTAGCTTCAATCATTTCTGGACGTTTTTCAATGGCAAAAATCATTGAATATTATAAATGCACAAACAGTAATTTCTCCGCATTGCAAGGTGCAATTCTGAAATTTTTTGCTTTTTCCCGCTCCTCTTAGCATGATAAAGAAGATTCAAAGAGAGTGAGGTGCCAGCTCCTTTCATTCAGTCAGTAGCTTCAAACATTTCTGGTATATGAATAACATGTTTTTCAATGGCAAAAATCAATGAATATTGTAAATGCACAAACAGTAATTTCTCCGCATTGCAAGGTGCAATTCTGAAATTTTTTGCTTTTTCCTGCTCCTCTTAGCATGATAAAGAAGATTCAAAGAGAGTGAGATTCCAGCTCCTTTCATTCAGTCAGTAGCTTCAATCAATTCTGGACGTTTTTCAATGGCAAAAATCAATGAATATTGTAAATGCACAAACAGTAATTTCTCCGCATTGCAAGGTGCAATTCTGAAATTTTTTGCCTTTTCCTGCTCCTCTTAGCATGATAAAGAAGATTCAAAGAGAGTGAGATGCCAGCTCCTTTCATTCAGTCAGTAGCTTCAAACATTTCTGGTATATGAATAACATGATGTTTTTCAATGGCAAAAATCAATGAATATTGTAAATGCACAAACAGTAATTTCTCCGCATTGCAAGGTGCAATTCTGAAATTTTTTGCTTTTTCCTGCTCCTCTTAGCATGATAAAGAAGATTCAAAGAGAGTGAGATGCCAGCTCCTTTCATTCAGTCAGTAGCTTCAATCATTTCTGGATGTTTTTCAATGGCAAAAATCAATGAATATTGTAAATGCACAAACAGTAATTTCTCCGCATTGCAAGGTGCAATTCTGAAATTTTTTGCTTTTTCCTGCTCCTCTTAGCATGATAAAGAAGATTCAAAGAGAGTGAGATGCCAGCTCCTTTCGTTCAGTCAGTAGCTTCAATCATTTCTGGACGTTTTTCAATGGCAAAAATCATTGAATATTATAAATGCACAAACAGTAATTTCTCCGCATTGCAAGGTGCAATTCTGAAATTTTATACTTTTTCCTGCTCCTCTTAGCATGATAAAGAAGATTCAAAGAGAGTGAGATGCCAGCTCCTTTCATTCAGTCAGTAGCTTCAAACATTTCTGGTATATGAATAACATGATGTTTTTCAATGGCAAAAATCAATGAATATTGTAAATGCACAAACAGTAATTTCTCCGCATTGCAAGGTGCAAGTCTGAAATTTTTTGCTTTTTCCTGCTCCTCTTAGCATGATAAAGAAGATTCAAAGAGAGTGAGATGCCAGCTACTTTCATTCAGTCAGTAGCTTCAATCATTTCTGGACGTTTTTCAATGGTAAAAATCAATGAATATTGTAAATGCACAAACAGTAATTTCTCCACATTGCAAGGTGCAATTCTGAAATTTTTTGCTTTTTCCTGCTCCTCTTAGCATGATAAAGAAGATTCAAAGAGAGTGAGATGCCAGCTCCTTTCATTCAGTCAGTAGCTTCAAACATTTCTGGTATATGAATAACATGATGTTTTTCAATGGCAAAAATCAATGAATATTGTAAATGCACAAACAGTAATTTCTCCGCATTGCAAGGTGCAATTCTGAAATTTTTTGCTTTTTCCTGCTCCTCTTAGCATGATAAAGAAGATTCAAAGAGAGTGAGATGCCAGCTCCTTTCATTCAGTCAGTAGCTTCAATCATTTCTGGATGTTTTTCAATGGCAAAAATCAATGAATATTGTAAATGCACAAACTGTAATTTCTCCGCATTGCAAGGTGCAATTCTGAAATTTTTTGCTTTTCCTGCTCCTCTTAGCATGATAAAGAAGATTCAAAGAGAGTGAGATGCCAGCTCCTTTCATTCAGTCAGTAGCTTCAATCATTTCTGGACGTTTTTCAATGGCAAAAATCAATGAATATTGTAAATGCACAAACAGTAATTTCTCCGCATTGCAAGGTGCAATTCTGAAATTTTTTGCTTTTTCCTGCTCCTCTTAGCATGATAAAGAAGATTCAAAGAGAGTGAGATGTCAGCTCCTTTCATTCAGTCAGTAGCTTCAAACATTTCTGGTATATGAATAACATGATGTTTTTCAATGGCAAAAATCAATGAATATTGTAAATGCACAAACAGTAATTTCTCCGCATTGCAAGGTGCAATTCTGAAATTTTTTGCTTTTTCCTGCTCCTCTTAGCATGATAAAGAAGATTCAAAGAGAGTGAGATGCCAGCTCCTTTCATTCAGTCAGTAGCTTCAATCATTTCTGGATGTTTTTCAATGGCAAAAATCAATGAATATTGTAAATGCACAAACAGTAATTTCTCCGCATTGCAAGGTGCAATTCTGAAATTTTTTGCTTTTTCCTGCTCCTCTTAGCATGATAAAGAAGATTCAAAGAGAGTGAGATGCCAGCTCCTTTCGTTCAGTCAGTAGCTTCAATCATTTCTGGACGTTTTTCAATGGCAAAAATCATTGAATATTATAAATGCACAAACAGTAATTTCTCCGCATTGCAAGGTGCAATTCTGAAATTTTTTGCTTTTTCCCGCTCCTCTTAGCATGATAAAGAAGATTCAAAGAGAGTGAGGTGCCAGCTCCTTTCATTCAGTCAGTAGCTTCAAACATTTCTGGTATATGAATAACATGTTTTTCAATGGCAAAAATCAATGAATATTGTAAATGCACAAACAGTAATTTCTCCGCATTGCAAGGTGCAATTCTGAAATTTTTTGCTTTTTCCTGCTCCTCTTAGCATGATAAAGAAGATTCAAAGAGAGTGAGATGCCAGCTCCTTTCATTCAGTCAGTAGCTTCAATCATTTCTGGACGTTTTTCAATGGCAAAAATCAATGAATATTGTAAATGCACAAACAGTAATTTCTCCGCATTGCAAGGTGCAATTCTGAAATTTTTTGCTTTTTCCTGCTCCTCTTAGCATGATAAAGAAGATTCAAAGAGAGTGAGATGTCAGCTCCTTTCATTCAGTCAGTAGCTTCAAACATTTCTGGTATATGAATAACATGATGTTTTTCAATGGCAAAAATCAATGAATATTGTAAATGCACAAACAGTAATTTTTCCGCATTGCAAGGTGCAATTCTGAAATTTTTTGCTTTTTCCTGCTCCTCTTAGCATGATAAAGAAGATTCAAAGAGAGTGAGATGCCAGCTCCTTTCATTCAGTCAGTAGCTTCAATCATTTCTGGATGTTTTTCAATGGCAAAAATCAATGAATATTGTAAATGCACAAACAGTAATTTCTCCGCATTGCAAGGTGCAATTCTGAAATTTTTTGCTTTTTCCTGCTCCTCTTAGCATGATAAAGAAGATTCAAAGAGAGTGAGATGCCAGCTCCTTTCGTTCAGTCAGTAGCTTCAATCATTTCTGGACGTTTTTCAATGGCAAAAATCATTGAATATTATAAATGCACAAACAGTAATTTCTCCGCATTGCAAGGTGCAATTCTGAAATTTTTTACTTTTTCCTGCTCCTCTTAGCATGATAAAGAAGATTCAAAGAGAGTGAGATGCCAGCTCCTTTCATTCAGTCAGTAGCTTCAGTCATTTCTGGTATATGAATAACATGATGTTTTTCAATGGCAAAAATCAATGAATATTGTAAATGCACAAACAGTAATTTCTCCGCATTGCAAGGTGCAATTCTGAAATTTTTTGCTTTTTCCTGCTCCTCTTAGCATGATAAAGAAGATTCAAAGAGAGTGAGATGCCAGCTCCTTTCATTCAGTCAGTAGCTTCAAACATTTCTGGTATATGAATAACATGATGTTTTTCAATGGCAAAAATCAATGAATATTGTAAATGCACAAACAGTAATTTCTCCGCATTGCAAGGTGCAAGTCTGAAATTTTTTGCTTTTTCCTGCTCCTCTTAGCATGATAAAGAAGATTCAAAGAGCGTGAGATGCCAGCTACTTTCATTCAGTCAGTAGCTTCAATCATTTCTGGACGTTTTTCAATGGTAAAAATCAATGAATATTGTAAATGCACAAACAGTAATTTCTCCACATTGCAAGGTGCAATTCTGAAATTTTTTGCTTTTTCCTGCTCCTCTTAGCATGATAAAGAAGATTCATATAGAGTGAGATGCCAGCTCCTTTCATTCAGTCAGTAGCTTCAAACATTTCTGGTATATGAATAACATGATGTTTTTCAATGGCAAAAATCAATGAATATTGTAAATGCACAAACAGTAATTTCTCCGCATTGCAAGGTGCAATTCTGAAATTTTTTGCTTTTTCCTGCTCCTCTTAGCATGATAAAGAAGATTCAAAGAGAGTGAGATGCCAGCTCCTTTCATTCAGTCAGTAGCTTCAAACATTTCTGGTATATGAATAACATGATGTTTTTCAATGGCAAAAATCAATGAATATTGTAAATGCACAAACAGTAATTTCTCCGCATTGCAAGGTGCAAGTCTGAAATTTTTTGCTTTTTCCTGCTCCTCTTAGCATGATAAAGAAGATTCAAAGAGAGTGAGATGCCAGCTACTTTCATTCAGTCAGTAGCTTCAATCATTTCTGGACGTTTTTCAATGGTAAAAATCAATGAATATTGTAAATGCACAAACAGTAATTTCTCCACATTGCAAGGTGCAATTCTGAAATTTTTTGCTTTTTCCTGCTCCTCTTAGCATGATAAAGAAGATTCAAAGAGAGTGAGATGCCAGCTCCTTTCATTCAGTCAGTAGCTTCAAACATTTCTGGTATATGAATAACATGATGTTTTTCAATGGCAAAAATCAATGAATATTGTAAATGCACAAACAGTAATTTCTCCGCATTGCAAGGTGCTATTCTGAAATTTTTTGCTTTTTCCTGCTCCTCTTAGCATGATAAAGAAGATTCAAAGAGAGTGAGATGCCAGCTCCTTTCATTCAGTCAGTAGCTTCAATCATTTCTGGATGTTTTTCAATGGCAAAAATCAATGAATATTGTAAATGCACAAACTGTAATTTCTCCGCATTGCAAGGTGCAATTCTGAAATTTTTTGCTTTTTCCTGCTCCTCTTAGCATGATAAAGAAGATTCAAAGAGAGTGAGATGCCAGCTCCTTTCATTCAGTCAGTAGCTTCAATCATTTCTGGACGTTTTTCAATGGAAAAAATCAATGAATATTGTAAATGCACAAACAGTAATTTCTCCGCATTGCAAGGTGCAATTCTGAAATTTTTTGCTTTTTCCTGCTCCTCTTAGCATGATAAAGAAGATTCAAAGAGAGTGAGATGCCAGCTCCTTTCATTCAGTCAGTAGCTTCAATCATTTCTGGACGTTTTTCAATGGCAAAAATCAATGAATATTGTAAATGCACAAACAGTAATTTCTCCGCATTGCAAGGTGCAATTCTGAAATTTTTTGCTTTTTCCTGCTCCTCTTAGCATGATAAAGAAGATTCAAAGAGAGTGAGATGCCAGCTCCTTTCATTCAGTCAGTAGCTTCAAACATTTCTGGTATATGAATAACATGATGTTTTTCAATGGCAAAAATCAATGAATATTGTAAATGCACAAACAGTAATTTCTCCGCATTGCAAGGTGCAAGTCTGAAATTTTTTGCTTTTTCCTGCTCCTCTTAGCATGATAAAGAAGATTCAAAGAGAGTGAGATGCCAGCTACTTTCATTCAGTCAGTAGCTTCAATCATTTCTGGACGTTTTTCAATGGTAAAAATCAATGAATATTGTAAATGCACAAACAGTAATTTCTCCACATTGCAAGGTGCAATTCTGAAATTTTTTGCTTTTTCCTGCTCCTCTTAGCATGATAAAGAAGATTCAAAGAGAGTGACATGCCAGCTCCTTTCATTCAGTCAGTAGCTTCAAACATTTCTGATATATGAATAACATGATGTTTTTCAATGGCAAAAATCAATGAATATTGTAAATGCACAAACAGTAATTTCTCCGCATTGCAAGGTGCAATTCTGAAATTTTTTGCTTTTTCCTGCTCCTCTTAGCATGATAAAGAAGATTCAAAGAGAGTGAGATGCCAGCTCCTTTCATTCAGTCAGTAGCTTCAAACATTTCTGGTATATGAATAACATGATGTTTTTCAATGGCAAAAATCAATGAATATTGTAAATGCACAAACAGTAATTTCTCCGCATTGCAAGGTGCAATTCTGAAATTTTTTGCTTTTTCCTGCTCCTCTTAGCATGATAAAGAAGATTCAAAGAGAGTGAGATGCCAGCTCCTTTCATTCAGTCAGTAGCTTCAATCATTTCTGGACGTTTTTCAATGGCAAAAATCAATGAATATTCTAAATGCACAAACAGTAATTTCTCCGCATTGCAAGGTGCAATTCTGAAATTTTTTGCTTTTTCCTGCTCCTCTTAGCATGATAAAGAAGATTCAAAGAGAGTGAGATGTCAGCTCCTTTCATTCAGTCATTAGCTTCAAACATTTCTGGTATATGAATAACATGATGTTTTTCAATGGCAAAAATCAATGAATATTGTAAATGCACAAACAGTAATTTCTCCGCATTGCAAGGTGCAATTCTGAAATTTTTTGCTTTTTCCTGCTCCTCTTAGCATGATAAAGAAGATTCAAAGAGAGTGAGATGCCAGCTCCTTTCGTTC
>NW_027371805.1:0-22697 GCF_046119375.1 Phyllobates terribilis
TCTTCTTTATCATGCTAGGATTAGCAGGAAAAAGCAAAAAATTTCAGAATTGCACCTTGCAATGTGGAGATATTACTGTTTGTGCATTTACAATATTCATTGATTTTTGCCATTGAAAAACATGTTTTTCATATACCAGAAATGTTTGAAGCTACTGACTGAATGAAAGGAGCTGGCATCTCACTCTCTTTGAATCTTCTTTATCATGCTAGGATTAGCAGGAAAAAGCAAAAAATTTCAGAATTGCACCTTGCAATGTGGAGATATTACTGTTTGTGCATTTACAATATTCATTGATTTTTGCCATTGAAAAACGTCCAGAAATGTTTGAAGCTACTGACTGAATGAAAGGAGCTGGCATCTCACTCTCTTTGAATCTTCTTTATCATGCTAGGATTAGCAGGAAAAGGCAAAAAATTTCAGAATTGCACCTTGCAATGTGGAGATATTACTGTTTGTGCATTTACAATATTCATTGATTTTTGCCATTGAAAAACGTTTTTCATATACCAGAAATGTTTGAAGCTACTGACTGAATGAAAGGAGCTGGCATCTCACTGTCTTTGAATCTTCTTTATCATGCTAGGATTAACAGGAAAATGCAAAAAATTTCAGAACTGCACCTTGCAATGTGGAGATATTACTGTTTGTGCATTTACAATATTCATTGATTTTTGCCATTGAAAAACATGTTTTTCATATACCAGAAATGTTTGAAGCTACTGACTGAATGAAAGGAGCTTGGCATCTCACTCTCTTTGAATCTTCTTTATCATGCTAGGATTAGCAGGAAAAAGCAAAAAATTTCAGAATTGCACCTTGCAATGTGGAGATATTACTGTTTGTGCATTTACAATATTCATTGATTTTTGCCATTGAAAAACATGTTTTTCATATACCAGAAATGTTTGAAGCTACAGACTGAATGAAAGGAGCTGGCATCTCACTCTCTTTGAATCTTCTTTATCATGCTAGGATTAACAGGAAAAAGCAAAAAATTTCAGAATTGCACCTTGCAATGTGGAGATATTACTGTTTGTGCATTTACAATATTCATTGATTTTTGCCATTGAAAAACGTCCAGAAATGTTTGAAGCTACTGACTGAATGAAAGGAGCTGGCATCTCACTCTCTTTGAATCTTCTTTATCATGCTAGGATTAACAGGAAAAAGCTAAAAATTTCAGAATTGCACCTTGCAATGTGGAGATATTACTGTTTGTGCATTTACAATATTCATTGATTTTTGCCATTGAAAAACATGTTTTTCATACCAGAAATGATTGAAGCTACTGACTGAATGAAAGGAGCTGGCATCTCACTCTCTTTGAATCTTCTTTATCATGCTAGGATTAGCAGGAAAAAGCAAAAAATTTCAGAATTGCACCTTGCAATGTGGAGATATTACTGTTTGTGCATTTACAATATTCATTGATTTTTGCCATTGAAAAACATGTTTTTCATATACCAGAAATGTTTGAAGCTACTGACTGAATGAAAGGAGCTGGCATCTCACTCTCTTGGAATCTTCTTTATCATGCTAGGATTAACAGGAAAAAGCAAAAAATTTCAGAATTGCACCTTGCAATGTGGAGATATTACTGTTTGTGCATTTACAATATTCATTGATTTTTGCCATTGAAAAACGTCCAGAAATGTTTGAAGCTACTGACTGAATGAAAGGAGCTGGCATCTCACTGTCTTTGAATCTTCTTTATCATGCTAGGATTAACAGGAAAAAGCTAAAAATTTCAGAATTGCACCTTGCAATGTGGAGATATTACTGTTTGTGCATTTACAATATTCATTGATTTTTGCCATTGAAAAACATGTTTTTCATATACCAGAAATGTTTGAAGCTACTGACTGAATGAAAGGAGCTGGCATCTCACTCTCTTTGAATCTTCTTTATCATGCTAGGATTAGCAGGAAAAAGCAAAAAATTTCAGAATTGCACCTTGCAATGTGGAGATATTACTGTTTGTGCATTTACAATATTCATTGATTTTTGCCATTGAAAAACATGTTTTTCATATACCAGAAATGTTTGAAGCTACTGACTGAATGAAAGGAGCTGGCATCTCACTCTCTTTGAATCTTCTTTATCATGATAGGATTAGCAGGAAAAAGCAAAAAATTTCAGAATTGCACCTTGCAATGTGGAGATATTACTGTTTGTGCATTTACAATATTCATTGATTTTTGCCATTGAAAAACGTCCAGAAATGTTTGAAGCTACTGACTGAATGAAAGGAGCTGGCATCTCACTCTCTTTGAATCTTCTTTATCATGCTAGGATTAGCAGGAAAAAGCAAAAAATTTCAGAATTGCACCTTGCAATGTGGAGATATTACTGTTTGTGCATTTACAATATTCATTGATTTTTGCCATTGAAAAACATGTTTTTCATATACCAGAAATGTTTGAAGCTACTGACTGAATGAAAGGAGCTGGCATCTCACTCTCTTTGAATCTTCTTTATCATGCTAGGATTAGCAGGAAAAAGCAAAAAATTTCAGAATTGCACCTTGCAATGTGGAGATATTACTGTTTGTGCATTTACAATATTCATTGATTTTTGCCATTGAAAAACGTCCAGAAATGTTTGAAGCTACTGACTGAATGAAAGGAGCTGGCATCTCACTCTCTTTGAATCTTCTTTATCATGCTAGGATTAGCAGGAAAAGGCAAAAAATTTCAGAATTGCACCTTGCAATGTGGAGATATTACTGTTTGTGCATTTACAATATTCATTGATTTTTGCCATTGAAAAACGTTTTTCATATACCAGAAATGTTTGAAGCTACTGACTGAATGAAAGGAGCTGGCATCTCACTGTCTTTGAATCTTCTTTATCATGCTAGGATTAACAGGAAAATGCAAAAAATTTCAGAACTGCACCTTGCAATGTGGAGATATTACTGTTTGTGCATTTACAATATTCATTGATTTTTGCCATTGAAAAACATGTTTTTCATATACCAGAAATGTTTGAAGCTACTGACTGAATGAAAGGAGCTTGGCATCTCACTCTCTTTGAATCTTCTTTATCATGCTAGGATTAGCAGGAAAAAGCAAAAAATTTCAGAATTGCACCTTGCAATGTGGAGATATTACTGTTTGTGCATTTACAATATTCATTGATTTTTGCCATTGAAAAACATGTTTTTCATATACCAGAAATGTTTGAAGCTACAGACTGAATGAAAGGAGCTGGCATCTCACTCTCTTTGAATCTTCTTTATCATGCTAGGATTAACAGGAAAAAGCAAAAAATTTCAGAATTGCACCTTGCAATGTGGAGATATTACTGTTTGTGCATTTACAATATTCATTGATTTTTGCCATTGAAAAACGTCCAGAAATGTTTGAAGCTACTGACTGAATGAAAGGAGCTGGCATCTCACTCTCTTTGAATCTTCTTTATCATGCTAGGATTAACAGGAAAAAGCTAAAAATTTCAGAATTGCACCTTGCAATGTGGAGATATTACTGTTTGTGCATTTACAATATTCATTGATTTTTGCCATTGAAAAACATGTTTTTCATACCAGAAATGATTGAAGCTACTGACTGAATGAAAGGAGCTGGCATCTCACTCTCTTTGAATCTTCTTTATCATGCTAGGATTAGCAGGAAAAAGCAAAAAATTTCAGAATTGCACCTTGCAATGTGGAGATATTACTGTTTGTGCATTTACAATATTCATTGATTTTTGCCATTGAAAAACATGTTTTTCATATACCAGAAATGTTTGAAGCTACTGACTGAATGAAAGGAGCTGGCATCTCACTCTCTTGGAATCTTCTTTATCATGCTAGGATTAACAGGAAAAAGCAAAAAATTTCAGAATTGCACCTTGCAATGTGGAGATATTACTGTTTGTGCATTTACAATATTCATTGATTTTTGCCATTGAAAAACGTCCAGAAATGTTTGAAGCTACTGACTGAATGAAAGGAGCTGGCATCTCACTGTCTTTGAATCTTCTTTATCATGCTAGGATTAACGAAAAAGCTAAAAATTTCAGAATTGCACCTTGCAATGTGGAGATATTACTGTTTGTGCATTTACAATATTCATTGATTTTTGCCATTGAAAAACATGTTTTTCATATACCAGAAATGTTTGAAGCTACTGACTGAATGAAAGGAGCTGGCATCTCACTCTCTTTGAATCTTCTTTATCATGCTAGGATTAGCAGGAAAAAGCAAAAAATTTCAGAATTGCACCTTGCAATGTGGAGATATTACTGTTTGTGCATTTACAATATTCATTGATTTTTGCCATTGAAAAACATGTTTTTCATATACCAGAAATGTTTGAAGCTACTGACTGAATGAAAGGAGCTGGCATCTCACTCTCTTGGAATCTTCTTTATCATGCTAGGATTAACAGGAAAAAGCAAAAAATTTCAGAATTGCACCTTGCAATGTGGAGATATTACTGTTTGTGCATTTACAATATTCATTGATTTTTGCCATTGAAAAACGTCCAGAAATGTTTGAAGCTACTGACTGAATGAAAGGAGCTGGCATCTCACTGTCTTTGAATCTTCTTTATCATGCTAGGATTAACAGGAAAAAGCTAAAAATTTCAGAATTGCACCTTGCAATGTGGAGATATTACTGTTTGTGCATTTACAATATTCATTGATTTTTGCCATTGAAAAACATGTTTTTCATATACCAGAAATGTTTGAAGCTACTGACTGAATGAAAGGAGCTGGCATCTCACTCTCTTTGAATCTTCTTTATCATGCTAGGATTAGCAGGAAAAAGCAAAAAATTTCAGAATTGCACCTTGCAATGTGGAGATATTACTGTTTGTGCATTTACAATATTCATTGATTTTTGCCATTGAAAAACATGTTTTTCATATACCAGAAATGTTTGAAGCTACTGACTGAATGAAAGGAGCTGGCATCTCACTCTCTTTGAATCTTCTTTATCATGCTAGGATTAACAGGAAAAAGCAAAACATTTCAGAATTGCACCTTGCAATGTGGAGATATTACTGTTTGTGCATTTACAATATTCATTGATTTTTGCCATTGAAAAACGTCCAGAAATGTTTGAAGCTACTGACTGAATGAAAGGAGCTGGCATCTCACTCTCTTTGAATATTCTTTATCATGCTAGGATTAACAGGAAAAAGCTAAAAATTTCAGAATTGCACCTTGCAATGTGGAGATATTACTGTTTGTGCATTTACAATATTCATTGATTTTTGCCATTGAAAAACATGTTTTTCATACCAGAAATGTTTGAAGCTACTGACTGAATGAAAGGAGCTGGCATCTCACTCTCTTTGAATCTTCTTTATCATGCTAGGATTAGCAGGAAAAAGCAAAAAATTTCAGAATTGCACCTTGCAATGTGGAGATATTACTGTTTGTGCATTTACAATATTCATTGATTTTTGCCATTGAAAAACATGTTTTTCATATACCAGAAATGTTTGAAGCTACTGACTGAATGAAAGGAGCTGGCATCTCACTCTCTTTGAATCTTCTTTATCATGCTAGGATTAACAGGAAAAAGCAAAAAATTTCAGAATTGCACCTTGCAATGTGGAGATATTACTGTTTGTGCATTTACAATATTCATTGATTTTTGCCATTGAAAAACGTCCAGAAATGTTTGAAGCTACTGACTGAATGAAAGGAGCTGGCATCTCACTCTCTTTGAATCTTCTTTATCATGCTAGGATTAACAGGAAAAAGCTAAAAATTTCAGAATTGCACCTTGCAATGTGGAGATATTACTGTTTGTGCATTTACAATATTCATTGATTTTTGCCATTGAGAAACATGTTTTTCATATACCAGAAATGTTTGAAGCTACTGACTGAATGAAAGGAGCTGGCATCTCACTCTCTTTGAATCTTCTTTATCATGCTAGGATTAGCAGGAAAAAGCAAAAAATTTCAGAATTGCACCTTGCAATGTGGAGATATTACTGTTTGTGCATTTACAATATTCATTGATTTTTGCCATTGAAAAACATGTTTTTCATATACCAGAAATGTTTGAAGCTACTGACTGAATGAAAGGAGCTGGCATCTCACTCTCTTTGAATCTTCTTTATCATGCTAGGATTAGCAGGAAAAATCAAAAAATTTCAGAATTGCACCTTGCAATGTGGAGATATTACTGTTTGTGCATTTACAATATTCATTGATTTTTGCCATTGAAAAACATGTTTTTCATATACCAGAAATGTTTGAAGCTACTGACTGAATGAAAGGAGCTGGCATCTCACTCTCTTTGAATCTTCTTTATCATGCTAGGATTAACAGGAAAAAGCAAAAAATTTCAGAATTGCACCTTGCAATGTGGAGATATTACTGTTTGTGCATTTACAATATTCATTGATTTTTGCCATTGAAAAACGTCCAGAAATGTTTGAAGCTACTGACTGAATGAAAGGAGCTGGCATCTCACTCTCTTTGAATCTTCTTTATCATGCTAGGATTAGCAGGAATAAGCAAAAAATTTCAGAATTGCACCTTGCAATGTGGAGATATTACTGTTTGTGCATTTACAATATTCATTGATTTTTGCCATTGAAAAACATGTTTTTCATATACCAGAAATGTTTGAAGCTACTGACTGAATGAAAGGAGCTGGCATCTCACTCTCTTTGAATCTTCTTTATCATGCTAGGATTAACAGGAAAAAGCAAAAAATTTCAGAATTGCACCTTGCAATGTGGAGATATTACTGTTTGTGCATTTACAATATTCATTGATTTTTGCCATTGAAAAACGTCCAGAAATGTTTGAAGCTACTGACAATGAAAGGAGCTGGCATCTCACTCTCTTTGAATCTTCTTTATCATGCTAGGATTAGCAGGAAAAAGCAAAAAATTTCTGAATTGCACCTTGCAATGTGGAGATATTACTGTTTGTGCATTTACAATATTCATTGATTTTTGCCATTGAAAAACATGTTTTTCATATACCAGAAATGTTTGAAGCTACTGTCTGAATGAAAGGAGCTGGCATCTCACTCTCTTTGAATCTTCTTTATCATGCTAGGATTAGCAGGAAAAAGCAAAAAATTTCAGAATTGCACCTTGCAATGTGGAGATATTACTGTTTGTGCATTTACAATATTCATTGATTTTTGCCATTGAAAAACGTCCAGAAATGTTTGAAGCTACTGACTGAATGAAAGGAGCTGGCATCTCACTCTCTTTGAATCTTCTTTATCATGCTAGGATTAGCAGGAAAAAGCAAAAAATTTCAGAATTGCTCCTTGCAATGTGGAGATATTACTGTTTGTGCATTTACAATATTCATTGATTTTTGCCATTGAAAAACATGTTTTTCATATACCAGAAATGTTTGAAGCTACTGACTGAATGAAAGGAGCTGGCATCTCACTCTCTTTGAATCTTCTTTATCATGCTAGGATTAGCAGGAAAAAGCAAAAAATTTCAGAATTGCACCTTGCAATGTGGAGATATTACTGTTTGTGCATTTACAATATTCATTGATTTTTGCCATTGAAAAACGTCCAGAAATGTTTGAAGCTACTGACTGAATGAAAGGAGCTGGCATCTCACTCTCTTTGAATCTTCTTTATCATGCTAGGATTAGCAGGAAAAAGCAAAAAATTTCAGAATTGCACCTTGCAATGTGGAGATATTACTGTTTGTGCATTTACAATATTCATTGATTTTTGCCATTGAAAAACATGTTTTTCATATACCAGAAATGTTTGAAGCTACTGACTGAATGAAAGGAGCTGGCATCTCACTCTCTTTGAATCTTCTTTATCATGCTAGGATTAGCAGGAAAAAGCAAAAAATTTCAGAATTGCACCTTGCACTGTGGAGATATTACTGTTTGTGCATTTACAATATTCATTGATTTTTGCCATTGAAAAACGTCCAGAAATGTTTGAAGCTACTGACTGAATGAAAGGAGCTGGCATCTCACTCTCTTTGAATCTTCTTTATCATGCTAGGATTAGCAGGAAAAAGCAAAAAATTTCAGAATTGCACCTTGCAATGTGGAGATATTACTGTTTGTGCATTTACAATATTCATTGATTTTTGCCATTGAAAAACGTTTTTCATATACCAGAAATGTTTGAAGCTACTGACTGAATGAAAGGAGCTGGCATCTCACTCTCTTTGAATCTTCTTTATCATGCTAGGATTAACAGGAAAAAGCAAAAAATTTCAGAATTGCACCTTGCAATGTGGAGATATTACTGTTTGTGCATTTACAATATTCATTGATTTTTGCCATTGAAAAATGTCCAGAAATGTTTGAAGCTACTGACTGAATGAAAGGAGCTGGCATCTCACTCTCTTTGAATCTTCTTTATCATGCTAGGATTAACAGGAAAAAGCTAAAAATTTCAGAATTGCACCTTGCAATGTGGAGATATTACTGTTTGTGCATTTACAATATTCATTGATTTTTGCCATTGAAAAACATGTTTTTCATATACCAGAAATGTTTGAAGCTACTGACTGAATGAAAGGAGCTGGCATCTCACTCTCTTTGAATCTTCTTTATCATGCTAGGATTAGCAGGAAAAAGCAAAAAATTTCAGAATTGCACCTTGCAATGTGGAGATATTACTGTTTGTGCATTTACAATATTCATTGATTTTTGCCATTGAAAAACATGTTTTTCATATACCAGAAATGTTTGAAGCTACTGACTGAATGAAAGGAGCTGGCATCTCACTCTCTTTGAATCTTCTTTATCATGCTAGGATTAACAGGAAAAAGCAAAAAATTTCAGAATTGCACCTTGCAATGTGGAGATATTACTGTTTGTGCATTTACAATATTCATTGATTTTTGCCATTGAAAAACGTCCAGAAATGTTTGAAGCTACTGACTGAATGAAAGGAGCTGGCATCTCACTCTCTTTGAATCTTCTTTATCATGCTAGGATTAACAGGAAAAAGCTAAAAATTTCAGAATTGCACCTTGCAATGTGGAGATATTACTGTTTGTGCATTTACAATATTCATTGATTTTTGCCATTGAAAAACATGTTTTTCATATACCAGAAATGTTTGAAGCTACTGACTGAATGAAAGGAGCTGGCATCTCACTCTCTTTGAATCTTCTTTATCATGCTAGGATTAGCAGGAAAAAGCAAAAAATTTCAGAATTGCACCTTGCAATGTGGAGATATTACTGTTTGTGCATTTACAATATTCATTGATTTTTGCCATTGAAAAACATGTTTTTCATATACCAGAAATGTTTGAAGCTACTGACTGAATGAAAGGAGCTGGCATCTCACTCTCTTTGAATCTTCTTTATCATGCTAGGATTAACAGGAAAAAGCAAAAAATTTCAGAATTGCACCTTGCAATGTGGAGATATTACTGTTTGTGCATTTACAATATTCATTGATTTTTGCCATTGAAAAACGTCCAGAAATGTTTGAAGCTACTGACTGAATGAAAGGAGCTGGCATCTCACTCTCTTTGAATCTTCTTTATCATGCTAGGATTAGCAGGAAAAAGCAAAAAATTTCAGAATTGCACCTTGCAATGTGGAGATATTACTGTTTGTGCATTTACAATATTCATTGATTTTTGCCATTGAAAAACATGTTTTTCATATACCAGAAATGTTTGAAGCTACTGACTGAATGAAAGGAGCTGGCATCTCACTCTCTTTGAATCTTCTTTATCATGCTAGGATTAGCAGGAAAAAGCAAAAAATTTCAGAATTGCACCTTGCAATGTGGAGATATTACTGTTTGTGCATTTACAATATTCATTGATTTTTGCCATTGAAAAACGTCCAGAAATGTTTGAAGCTACTGACTGAATGAAAGGAGCTGGCATCTCACTCTCTTTGAATCTTCTTTATCATGCTAGGATTAGCAGGAAAAAGCAAAAAATTTCAGAATTGCACCTTGCAATGTGGAGATATTACTGTTTGTGCATTTACAATATTCATTGATTTTTGCCATTGAAAAACATGTTTTTCATATACCAGAAATGTTTGAAGCTACTGACTGAATGAAAGGAGCTGGCATCTCACTCTCTTTGAATCTTCTTTATCATGCTAGGATTAGCAGGAAAAAGCAAAAAATTTCAGAATTGCACCTTGCACTGTGGAGATATTACTGTTTGTGCATTTACAATATTCATTGATTTTTGCCATTGAAAAACGTCCAGAAATGTTTGAAGCTACTGACTGAATGAAAGGAGCTGGCATCTCACTCTCT
The DNA here is from genome assembly GCF_046119375.1 of Phyllobates terribilis. Lineage (NCBI taxonomy): Eukaryota > Metazoa > Chordata > Amphibia > Anura > Dendrobatidae > Phyllobates > Phyllobates terribilis. The sequence goes on from NW_027371805.1 coordinate 10,218, forward strand.
TTGAATCTTCTTTATCATGCTAGGATTAGCAGGAAAAAGCAAAAAATTTCAGAATTGCACCTTGCAATGTGGAGATATTACTGTTTGTGCATTTACAATATTCATTGATTTTTGCCATTGAAAAACGTTTTTCATATACCAGAAATGTTTGAAGCTACTGACTGAATGAAAGGAGCTGGCATCTCACTCTCTTTGAATCTTCTTTATCATGCTAGGATTAACAGGCAAAAGCAAAAAATTTCAGAATTGCACCTTGCAATGTGGAGATATTACTGTTTGTGCATTTACAATATTCATTGATTTTTGCCATTGAAAAACGTCCAGAAATGTTTGAAGCTACTGACTGAATGAAAGGAGCTGGCAACTCACTCTCTTTGAATCTTCTTTATCATGCTAGGATTAACAGGAAATAGCTAAAAATTTCAGAATTGCACCTTGCAATGTGGAGATATTACTGTTTGTGCATTTACAATATTCATTGATTTTTGCCATTGAAAAACATGTTTTTCATATACCAGAAATGTTTGAAGCTACTGACTGAATGAAAGGAGCTGGCATCTCACTCTCTTTGAATCTTCTTTATCATGCTAGGATTAGCAGGAAAAAGCAAAAAATTTCAGAATTGCACCTTGCAATGTGGAGATATTACTGTTTGTGCATTTACAATATTCATTGATTTTTGCCATTGAAAAACATGTTTTTCATATACCAGAAATGTTTGAAGCTACTGACTGAATGAAAGGAGCTGGCATCTCACTCTCTTTGAATCTTCTTTATCATGCTAGGATTAACAGGAAAAAGCAAAAAATTTCAGAATTGCACCTTGCAATGTGGAGATATTACTGTTTGTGCATTTACAATATTCATTGATTTTTGCCATTGAAAAACGTCCAGAAATGTTTGAAGCTACTGACTGAATGAAAGGAGCTGGCATCTCACTCTCTTTGAATCTTCTTTATCATGCTAGGATTAACAGGAAAAAGCTAAAAATTTCAGAATTGCACCTTGCAATGTGGAGATATTACTGTTTGTGCATTTACAATATTCATTGATTTTTGCCATTGAAAAACATGTTTTTCATATACCAGAAATGTTTGAAGCTACTGACTGAATGAAAGGAGCTGGCATCTCACTCTCTTTGAATCTTCTTTATCATGCTAGGATTAGCAGGAAAAAGCAAAAAATTTCAGAATTGCACCTTGCAATGTGGAGATATTACTGTTTGTGCATTTACAATATTCATTGATTTTTGCCATTGAAAAACATGTTTTTCATATACCAGAAATGTTTGAAGCTACTGACTGAATGAAAGGAGCTGGCATCTCACTCTCTTTGAATCTTCTTTATCATGCTAGGATTAACAGGAAAAAGCAAAAAATTTCAGAATTGCACCTTGCAATGTGGAGATATTACTGTTTGTGCATTTACAATATTCATTGATTTTTGCCATTGAAAAACGTCCAGAAATGTTTGAAGCTACTGACTGAATGAAAGGAGCTGGCATCTCACTCTCTTTGAATCTTCTTTATCATGCTAGGATTAGCAGGAAAAAGCAAAAAATTTCAGAATTGCACCTTGCAATGTGGAGATATTACTGTTTGTGCATTTACAATATTCATTGATTTTTGCCATTGAAAAACATGTTTTTCATATACCAGAAATGGTTGAAGCTACTGACTGAATGAAAGGAGCTGGCATCTCACTCTCTTTGAATCTTCTTTATCATGCTAGGATTAGCAGGAAAAAGCAAAAAATTTCAGAATTGCAACTTGCAATGTGGAGATATTACTGTTTGTGCATTTACAATATTCATTGATTTTTGCCATTGAAAAACGTCCAGAAATGTTTGAAGCTACTGACTGAATGAAAGGAGCTGGCATCTCACTCTCTTTGAATCTTCTTTATCATGCTAGGATTAGCAGGAAAAAGCAAAAAATTTCAGAATTGCACCTTGCAATGTGGAGATATTACTGTTTGTGCATTTACAATATTCATTGATTTTTGCCATTGAAAAACGTTTTTCATATACCAGAAATGTTTGAAGCTACTGACTGAATGAAAGGAGCTGGCATCTCACTCTCTTTGAATCTTCTTTATCATGCTAGGATTAGCAGGAAAAAGCAAAAAATTTCAGAATTGCACCTTGCAATGTGGAGATATTACTGTTTGTGCATTTACAATATTCATTGATTTTTGCCATTGAAAAACGTCCAGAAATGTTTGAAGCTACTGACTGAATGAAAGGAGCTGGCATCTCACTCTCTTTGAATCTTCTTTATCATGCTAGGATTAGCAGGAAAAAGCAAAAAATTTCAGAATTGCACCTTGCAATGTGGAGATATTACTGTTTGTGCATTTACAATATTCATTGATTTTTGCCATTGAAAAACGTTTTTCATATACCAGAAATGTTTGAAGCTACTGACTGAATGAAAGGAGCTGGCATCTCACTCTCTTTGAATCTTCTTTATCATGCTAGGATTAACAGGAAAAAGCAAAAAATTTCAGAATTGCACCTTGCAATGTGGAGATATTACTGTTTGTGCATTTACAATATTCATTGATTTTTGCCATTGAAAAACGTCCAGAAATGTTTGAAGCTACTGACTGAATGAAAGGAGCTGGCATCTCACTCTCTTTGAATCTTCTTTATCATGCTAGGATTAACAGGAAAAAGCTAAAAATTTCAGAATTGCACCTTGCAATGTGGAGATATTACTGTTTGTGCATTTACAATATTCATTGATTTTTGCCATTGAAAAACATGTTTTTCATATACCAGAAATGTTTGAAGCTACTGACTGAATGAAAGGAGCTGGCATCTCACTCTCTTTGAATCTTCTTTATCATGCTAGGATTAGCAGGAAAAAGCAAAAAATTTCAGAATTGCACCTTGCAATGTGGAGATATTACTGTTTGTGCATTTACAATATTCATTGATTTTTGCCATTGAAAAACATGTTTTTCATATACCAGAAATGTTTGAAGCTACTGACTGAATGAAAGGAGCTGGCATCTCACTCTCTTTGAATCTTCTTTATCATGCTAGGATTAACAGGAAAAAGCAAAAAATTTCAGAATTGCACCTTGCAATGTGGAGATATTACTGTTTGTGCATTTACAATATTCATTGATTTTTGCCATTGAAAAACGTCCAGAAATGTTTGAAGCTACTGACTGAATGAAAGGAGCTGGCATCTCACTCTCTTTGAATCTTCTTTATCATGCTAGGATTAGCAGGAAAAAGCAAAAAATTTCAGAATTGCACCTTGCAATGTGGAGATATTACTGTTTGTGCATTTACAATATTCATTGATTTTTGCCATTGAAAAACATGTTTTTCATATACCAGAAATGTTTGAAGCTACTGACTGAATGAAAGGAGCTGGCATCTCACTCTCTTTGAATCTTCTTTATCATGCTAGGATTAGCAGGAAAAAGCAAAAAATTTCAGAATTGCACCTTGCAATGTGGAGATATTACTGTTTGTGCATTTACAATATTCATTGATTTTTGCCATTGAAAAACGTCCAGAAATGTTTGAAGCTACTGACTGAATGAAAGGAGCTGGCATCTCACTCTCTTTGAATCTTCTTTATCATGCTAGGATTAACAGGAAAAAGCAAAAAATTTCAGAATTGCACCTTGCAATGTGGAGATATTACTGTTTGTGCATTTACAATATTCATTGATTTTTGCCATTGAAAAACGTCCAGAAATGTTTGAAGCTACTGACTGAATGAAAGGAGCTGGCATCTCACTCTCTTTGAATCTTTATCATGCTAGGATTAACAGGAAAAAGCTAAAAATTTCAGAATTGCACCTTGCAATGTGGAGATATTACTGTTTGTGCATTAACAATATTCATTGATTTTTGCCATTGAAAAACATGTTTTTCATATACCAGAAATGTTTGAAGCTACTGACTGAATGAAAGGAGCTGGCATCTCACTCTCTTTGAATCTTCTTTATCATGCTAGGATTAGCAGGAAAAAGCAAAAAATTTCAGAATTGCACCTTGCAATGTGGAGATATTACTGTTTGTGCATTTACAATATTCATTGATTTTTGCCATTGAAAAACATGTTTTTCATATACCAGAAATGTTTGAAGCTACTGACTGAATGAAAGGAGCTGGCATCTCACTCTCTTTGAATCTTCTTTATCATGCTAGGATTAACAGGAAAAAGCAAAAAATTTCAGAATTGCACCTTGCAATGTGGAGATATTACTGTTTGTGCATTTACAATATTCATTGATTTTTGCCATTGAAAAACGTCCAGAAATGTTTGAAGCTACTGACTGAATGAAAGGAGCTGGCATCTCACTCTCTTTGAATCTTCTTTATCATGCTAGGATTAGCAGGAAAAAGCAAAAAATTTCAGAATTGCACCTTGCAATGTGGAGATATTACTGTTTGTGCATTTACAATATTCATTGATTTTTGCCATTGAAAAACATGTTTTTCATATACCAGAAATGTTTGAAGCTACTGACTGAATGAAAGGAGCTGGCATCTCACTCTCTTTGAATCTTCTTTATCATGCTAGGATTAGCAGGAAAAAGCAAAAAATTTCAGAATTGCACCTTGCAATGTGGAGATATTACTGTTTGTGCATTTACAATATTCATTGATTTTTGCCATTGAAAAACATGTTTTTCATATACCAGAAATGTTTGAAGCTACTGACTGAATGAAAGGAGCTGGCATCTCACTCTCTTTGAAACTTCTTTATCATGCTAGGATTAACAGGAAAAAGCAAAAAATTTCAGAATTGCACCTTGCAATGTGGAGATATTACTGTTTGTGCATTTACAATATTCATTGATTTTTGCCATTGAAAAACGTCCAGAAATGTTTGAAGCTACTGACTGAATGAAAGGAGCTGGCATCTCACTCTCTTTGAATCTTCTTTATCATGCTAGGATTAGCAGGAAAAAGCAAAAAATTTCAGAATTGCACCTTGCAATGTGGAGATATTACTGTTTGTGCATTTACAATATTCATTGATTTTTGCCATTGAAAAACATCATGTTATTCATATACCAGAAATGTTTGAAGCTACTGACTGAATGAAAGGAGCTGGCATCTCACTCTCTTTGAATCTTCTTTATCATGCTAGGATTAGCAGGAAAAAGCAAAGAATTTCCGAATTGCACCTTGCAATGTGGAGATATTACTGTTTGTGCATTTACAATATTCATTGATTTTTGCCATTGAAAAACATGTTTTTCATATACCAGAAATGTTTGAAGCTACTGACTGAATGAAAGGAGCTGGCATCTCACTCTCTTTGAATCTTCTTTATCATGCTAGGATTAGCAGGAAAAAGCAAAAAATTTCAGAATTGCACCTTGCAATGTGGAGATATTACTGTTTGTGCATTTACAATATTCATTGATTTTTGCCATTGAAAAACATGTTTTTCATATACCAGAAATGTTTGAAGCTACTGACTGAATGAAAGGAGCTGGCATCTCACTCTTTGAATCTTCTTTATCATGCTAGGATTAGCAGGAAAAAGCAAAAAATTTCAGAATTGCACCTTGCAATGTGGAGATATTACTGTTTGTGCATTTACAATATTCATTGATTTTTGCCATTGAAAAACATGTTTTTCATATACCAGAAATGTTTGAAGCTACTGACTGAATGAAAGGAGCTGGCATCTCACTCTCTTTGAATCTTCTTTATCATGCTAGGATTAACAGGAAAAAGCAAAAAATTTCAGAATTGCACCTTGCAATGTGGAGATATTACTGTTTGTGCATTTACAATATTCATTGATTTTTGCAATTGAAAAACATGTTTTTCATATACCAGAAATGTTTGAAGCTACTGACTGAATGAAAGGAGCTGGCATCTCACTCTCTTTGAATCTTCTTTATCATGCTAGGATTAACAGGAAAAAGCAAAAAATTTCCGAATTGCACCTTGCAATGTGGAGATATTACTGTTTGTGCATTTACAATATTCATTGATTTTTGCCATTGAAAAACATGTTTTTCATATACCAGAAATGTTTGAAGCTACTGACTGAATGAAAGGAGCTGGCATCTCACTCTCTTTGAATCTTCTTTATCATGCTAGGATTAGCAGGAAAAAGCAAAAAATTTCAGAATTGCACCTTGCAATGTGGAGATATTACTGTTTGTGCATTTACAATATTCATTGATTTTTGCCATTGAAAAACATGTTTTTCATATACCAGAAATGTTTGAAGCTACTGACTGAATGAAAGGAGCTGGCATCTCACTCTTTGAATCTTCTTTATCATGCTAGGATTAGCAGGAAAAAGCAAAAAATTTCAGAATTGCACCTTGCAATGTGGAGATATTACTGTTTGTGCATTTACAATATTCATTGATTTTTGCCATTGAAAAACATGTTTTTCATATACCAGAAATGTTTGAAGCTACTGACTGAATGAAAGGAGCTGGCATCTCACTCTCTTTGAATCTTCTTTATCATGCTAGGATTAACAGGAAAAAGCAAAAAATTTCAGAATTGCACCTTGCAATGTGGAGATATTACTGTTTGTGCATTTACAATATTCATTGATTTTTGCAATTGAAAAACATGTTTTTCATATACCAGAAATGTTTGAAGCTACTGACTGAATGAAAGGAGCTGGCATCTCACTCTCTTTGAATCTTCTTTATCATGCTAGGATTAACAGGAAAAAGCAAAAAATTTCAGAATTGCACCTTGCAATGTGGAGATATTACTGTTTGTGCATTTACAATATTCATTGATTTTTGCCATTGAAAAACGTCCAGAAATGTTTGAAGCTACTGACTGAATGAAAGGAGCTGGCATCTCACTCTCTTTGAATCTTCTTTATCATGCTAGGATTAGCAGGAAAAAGCAAAAAATTTCAGAATTGCACCTTGCAATGTGGAGATATTACTGTTTGTGCATTTACAATATTCATTGATTTTTGCCATTGAAAAACATGTTTTTCATATACCAGAAATGTTTGAAGCTACTGACTGAATGAAAGGAGCTGGCATCTCACTCTCTTTGAATCTTCTTTATCATGCTAGGATTTACAGGAAAAAGCAAAAAATTTCAGAATTGCACCTTGCAATGTGGAGATATTACTGTTTGTGCATTTACAATATTCATTGATTTTTGCCATTGAAAAACATGTTTTTCATATACCAGAAATGTTTGAAGCTACTGACTGAATGAAAGGAGCTGGCATCTCACTCTCTTTGAATCTTCTTTATCATGCTAGGATTAGCAGGAAAAAGCAAAAAATTTCAGAATTGCACCTTGCAATGTGGAGATATTACTGTTTGTGCATTTACAATATTCATTGATTTTTGCCATTGAAAAACATGTTTTTCATATACCAGAAATGTTTGAAGCTACTGACTGAATGAAAGGAGCTGGCATCTCACTCTCTTTGAATCTTCTTTATCATGCTAGGATTAACAGGAAAAAGCAAAAAATTTCAGAATTGCACCTTGCAATGTGGAGATATTACTGTTTGTGCATTTACAATATTCATTGATTTTTGCCATTGAAAAACGTCCAGAAATGTTTGAAGCTACTGACTGAATGAAAGGAGCTGGCATCTCACTCTCTTTGAATCTTCTTTATCATGCTAGGATTAGCAGGAAAAAGCAAAAAATTTCAGAATTGCACCTTGCAATGTGGAGATATTACTGTTTGTGCATTTACAATATTCATTGATTTTTGCCATTGAAAAACATGTTTTTCATATACCAGAAATGTTTGAAGCTACTGACTGAATGAAAGGAGCTGGCATCTCACTCTCTTTGAATCTTCTTTATCATGCTAGGATTAGCAGGAAAAAGCAAAAAATTTCAGAATTGCACCTTGCAATGTGGAGATATTACTGTTTGTGCATTTACAATATTCATTGATTTTTGCCATTGAAAAACGTCCAGAAATGTTTGAAGCTACTGACTGAATGAAAGGAGCTGGCATCTCACTCTCTTTGAATCTTCTTTATCATGCTAGGATTAGCAGGAAAAAGCAAAAAATTTCAGAATTGCACCTTGCAATGTGGAGATATTACTGTTTGTGCATTTACAATATTCATTGATTTTTGCCATTGAAAAACATGTTTTTCATATACCAGAAATGTTTGAAGCTACTGACTGAATGAAAGGAGCTGGCATCTCACTCTCTTTGAATCTTCTTTATCATGCTAGGATTAGCAGGAAAAAGCAAAAAATTTCAGAATTGCACCTTGCAATGTGGAGATATTACTGTTTGTGCATTTACAATATTCATTGATTTTTGCCATTGAAAAACGTCCAGAAATGTTTGAAGCTACTGACTGAATGAAAGGAGCTGGCATCTCACTCTCTTTGAATCTTCTTTATCATGCTAGGATTAGAAGGAAAAAGCAAAACATTTCAGAATTGCACCTTGCAATGTGGAGATATTACTGTTTGTGCATTTACAATATTCATTGATTTTTGCCATTGAAAAACGTTTTTCATATACCAGAAATGTTTGAAGCTACTGACTGAATGAAAGGAGCTGGCATCTCACTCTCTTTGAATCTTCTTTATCATGCTAGGATTAACAGGAAAAAGCAAAAAATTTCAGAATTGCACCTTGCAATGTGGAGATATTACTGTTTGTGCATTTACAATATTCATTGATTTTTGCCATTGAAAAACGTCCAGAAATGTTTGAAGCTACTGACTGAATGAAAGGAGCTGGCATCTCACTCTCTTTGAATCTTTATCATGCTAGGATTAACAGGAAAAAGCTAAAAATTTCAGAATTGCACCTTGCAATGTGGAGATATTACTGTTTGTGCATTTACAATATTCATTGATTTTTGCCATTGAAAAACATGTTTTTCATATACCAGAAATGTTTGAAGCTACTGACTGAATGAAAGGAGCTGGCATCTCACTCTCTTTGAATCTTCTTTATCATGCTAGGATTAACAGGAAAAAGCAAAAAATTTCAGAATTGCACCTTGCAATGTGGAGATATTACTGTTTGTGCATTTACAATATTCATTGATTTTTGCCATTGAAAAACGTCCAGAAATGTTTGAAGCTACTGACTGAATGAAAGGAGCTGGCATCTCACTCTCTTTGAATCTTCTTTATCATGCTAGGATTAGCAGGAAAAAGCAAAAAATTTCAGAATTGCACCTTGCAATGTGGAGATATTACTGTTTGTGCATTTACAATATTCATTGATTTTTGCCATTGAAAAACATGTTTTTCATATACCAGAAATGTTTGAAGCTACTGACTGAATGAAAGGAGCTGGCATCTCACTCTCTTTGAATCTTCTTTATCATGCTAGGATTAGCAGGAAAAAGCAAAAAATTTCAGAATTGCACCTTGCAATGTGGAGATATTACTGTTTGTGCATTTACAATATTCATTGATTTTTGCCATTGAAAAACATGTTTTTCATATACCAGAAATGTTTGAAGCTACTGACTGAATGAAAGGAGCTGGCATCTCACTCTCTTTGAATCTTCTTTATCATGCTAGGATTAGCAGGAAAAAGCAAAAAATTTCAGAATTGCACCTTGCAATGTGGAGATATTACTGTTTGTGCATTTACAATATTCATTGATTTTTGCCATTGAAAAACATGTTTTTCATATACCAGAAATGTTTGAAGCTACTGACTGAATGAAAGGAGCTGGCATCTCACTCTTTGAATCTTCTTTATCATGCTAGGATTAGCAGGAAAAAGCAAAAAATTTCAGAATTGCACCTTGCAATGTGGAGATATTACTGTTTGTGCATTTACAATATTCATTGATTTTTGCCATTGAAAAACATGTTTTTCATATACCAGAAATGTTTGAAGCTACTGACTGAATGAAAGGAGCTGGCATCTCACTCTCTTTGAATCTTCTTTATCATGCTAGGATTAACAGGAAAAAGCAAAAAATTTCAGAATTGCACCTTGCAATGTGGAGATATTACTGTTTGTGCATTTACAATATTCATTGATTTTTGCCATTGAAAAACATGTTTTTCATATACCAGAAATGTTTGAAGCTACTGACTGAATGAAAGGAGCTGGCATCTCACTCTCTTTGAATCTTCTTTATCATGCTAGGATTAACAGGAAAAAGCAAAAAATTTCAGAATTGCACCTTGCAATGTGGAGATATTACTGTTTGTGCATTTACAATATTCATTGATTTTTGCCATTGAAAAACGTCCAGAAATGTTTGAAGCTACTGACTGAATGAAAGGAGCTGGCATCTCACTCTCTTTGAATCTTCTTTATCATGCTAGGATTAGCAGGAAAAAGCAAAAAATTTCAGAATTGCACCTTGCAATGTGGAGATATTACTGTTTGTGCATTTACAATATTCATTGATTTTTGCCATTGAAAAACATGTTTTTCATATACCAGAAATGTTTGAAGCTACTGACTGAATGAAAGGAGCTGGCATCTCACTCTCTTTGAATCTTCTTTATCATGCTAGGATTTACAGGAAAAAGCAAAAAATTTCAGAATTGCACCTTGCAATGTGGAGATATTACTGTTTGTGCATTTACAATATTCATTGATTTTTGCCATTGAAAATCATGTTTTTCATATACCAGAAATGTTTGAAGCTACTGACTGAATGAAAGGAGCTGGCATCTCACTCTCTTTGAATCTTCTTTATCATGCTAGGATTAACAGGAAAAAGCAAAAAATTTCAGAATTGCACCTTGCAATGTGGAGATATTACTGTTTGTGCATTTACAATATTCATTGATTTTTGCCATTGAAAAACGTCCAGAAATGTTTGAAGCTACTGACTGAATGAAAGGAGCTGGCATCTCACTCTCTTTGAATCTTCTTTATCATGCTAGGATTAGCAGGAAAAAGCAAAAAATTTCAGAATTGCACCTTGCAATGTGGAGATATTACTGTTTGTGCATTTACAATATTCATTGATTTTTGCCATTGAAAAACATGTTTTTCATATACCAGAAATGTTTGAAGCTACTGACTGAATGAAAGGAGCTGGCATCTCACTCTCTTTGAATCTTCTTTATCATGCTAGGATTAGCAGGAAAAAGCAAAAAATTTCAGAATTGCACCTTGCAATGTGGAGATATTACTGTTTGTGCATTTACAATATTCATTGATTTTTGCCATTGAAAAACATGTTTTTCATATACCAGAAATGTTTGAAGCTACTGACTGAATGAAAGGAGCTGGCATCTCACTCTCTTTGAATCTTCTTTATCATGCTAGGATTAACAGGAAAAAGCAAAAAATTTCAGAATTGCACCTTGCAATGTGGAGATATTACTGTTTGTGCATTTACAATATTCATTGATTTTTGCCATTGAAAAACGTCCAGAAATGTTTGAAGCTACTGACTGAATGAAAGGAGCTGGCATCTCACTCTCTTTGAATCTTCTTTATCATGCTAGGATTAGCAGGAAAAAGCAAAAAATTTCAGAATTGCACCTTGCAATGTGGAGATATTACTGTTTGTGCATTTACAATATTCATTGATTTTTGCCATTGAAAAACATCATGTTATTCATATACCAGAAATGTTTGAAGCTACTGACTGAATGAAAGGAGCTGGCATCTCACTCTCTTTGAATCTTCTTTATCATGCTAGGATTAGCTGGAAAAAGCAAAAAATTTCCGAATTGCACCTTGCAATGTGGAGATATTACTGTTTGTGCATTTACAATATTCATTGATTTTTGCCATTGAAAAACATGTTTTTCATATACCAGAAATGTTTGAAGCTACTGACTGAATGAAAGGAGCTGGCATCTCACTCTCTTTGAATCTTCTTTATCATGCTAGGATTAGCAGGAGAAAGCAAAAAATTTCAGAATTGCACCTTGCAATGTGGAGATATTACTGTTTGTGCATTTACAATATTCATTGATTTTTGCCATTGAAAAACATGTTTTTCATATACCAGAAATGTTTGAAGCTACTGACTGAATGAAAGGAGCTGGCATCTCACTCTCTTTGAATCTTCTTTATCATGCTAGGATTAACAGGAAAAAGCAAAAAATTTCAGAATTGCACCTTGCAATGTGGAGATATTACTGTTTGTGCATTTACAATATTCATTGATTTTTGCCATTGAAAAACGTCCAGAAATGTTTGAAGCTACTGACTGAATGAAAGGAGCTGGCATCTCACTCTCTTTGAATCTTCTTTATCATGCTAGGATTAGCAGGAAAAAGCAAAAAATTTCATAATTGCACCTTGCAATGTGGAGATATTACTGTTTGTGCATTTACAATATTCATTGATTTTTGCCATTGAAAAACATGTTTTTCATATACCAGAAATGTTTGAAGCTACTGACTGAATGAAAGGAGCTGGCATCTCACTCTCTTTGAATCTTCTTTATCATGCTAGGATTTACAGGAAAAAGCAAAAAATTTCAGAATTGCACCTTGCAATGTGGAGATATTACTGTTTGTGCATTTACAATATTCATTGATTTTTGCCATTGAAAAACATGTTTTTCA
>NW_027371806.1:0-22682 GCF_046119375.1 Phyllobates terribilis
TCCATACTCCTCCTCCTCCATACTGTACTCTGCTGACTCCTTACTACATCTCACTGTCTCTACTCCATACTCCTCCTCCTCCATACTGTACTCTGCTGACTCCTTACTACATCTCACTGTCTCTGCTCCATACTCCTCCTCCTCCATACTGTACTCTGCTGACTCCTTACTACATCTCACTGTCTCTGCTCCATACTCCTCCTCCTCCATACTGTACTCTGCTGACTCCTTACTACATCTCACTGTCTCTGCTCCATACTCCTCCTCCTCCATACTGTACTCTGCTGACTCCTTACTACATCTCACTGTCTCTGCTCCATACTCCTCCTCCTCCATACTGTACTCTGCTGACTCCTTACTACATCTCACTGTCTCTGCTCCATACTCCTCCTCCTCCATACTGTACTCTGCTGACTCCTTACTACATCTCACTGTCTCTGCTCCATACTCCTCCTCCTCCATACTGTACTCTGCTGACTCCTTACTACATCTCACTGTCTCTGCTCCATACTCCTCCTCCTCCATACTGTACTCTGCTGACTCCTTACTACATCTCACTGTCTCTGCTCCATACTCCTCCTCCTCCATACTGTACTCTGCTGTCTCCTTACTACATCTCACTGTCTCTGCTCCATACTCCTCCTCCTCCATACTGTACTCTGCTGTCTCCTTACTACATCTCACTGTCTCTGCTCCATACTCCTCCTCCTCCATACTGTACTCTGCTGACTCCTTACTACATCTCACTGTCTCTGCTCCATACTCCTCCTCCTCCATACTGTACTCTGCTGACTCCTTACTACATCTCACTGTCTCTGCTCCATACTCCTCCTCCTCCATACTGTACTCTGCTGACTCCTTACTACATCTCACTGTCTCTGCTCCATACTCCTCCTCCTCCATACTGTACTCTGCTGACTCCTTACTACATCTCACTGTCTCTGCTCCATACTCCTCCTCCTCCATACTGTACTCTGCTGACTCCTTACTACATCTCACTGTCTCTGCTCCATCCTCCTCCTCCTCCATACTGTACTCTGCTGACTCCTTACTACATCTCACTGTCTCTGCTCCATACTCCTCCTCCTCCATACTGTACTCTGCTGACTCCTTACTACATCTCACTGTCTCTACTCCACACTCCTCCTCCTCCATACTGTACTCTGCTGTCTCCTTACTACATCTCACTGTCTCTGCTCCATACTCCTCCTCCTCCATACTGTACTCTGCTGACTCCTTACTACATCTCACTGTCTCTGCTCCATACTCCTCCTCATCCATACTGTACTCTGCTGATTACTTACTACATCTCACTGTCTCTGCTCCATACTCCTCCTCCTCCATACTGTACTCTGCTGACTCCTTACTACATCTCACTGTCTCTGCTCCATACTCCTCCTCCTCCATACTGTACTCTGCTGACTCCTTACTACATCTCACTGTCTCTGCTCCATACTCCTCCTCCTCCATACTGTACTCTGCTGACTCCTTACTACATCTCACTGTCTCTGCTCCATACTCCTCCTCCTCCATACTGTACTCTGCTGACTCCTTACTACATCTCACTGTCTCTGCTCCATACTCCTCCTCCTCCATACTGTACTCTGCTGACTCCTTACTACATCTCACTGTCTCTGCACCATACTCCTCCTCCTCCATACTGTACTCTGCTGTCTCCTTACTACATCTCACTGTCTCTGCTCCATACTCCTCCTCCTCCTCCATACTGTACTCTGCTGACTCCTTACTACATCTCACTGTCTGTGCTCCATACTCCACCTCCTCCATACTGTACTCTGCTGTCTCCTTACTACATCTCACTGTCTCTGCTCTATACTCCTCCTCCTCCATACTGTACTCTGCTGACTCCTCACTACATCTCACTGTCTCTGCTCCATACTCCTCCTCTTCCATACTGTACTCTGCTGACTCCTTACTACATCTCACTGTCTCTGCTCCATACTCCTCATCCTCCATACTGTACTTCGCTGTCTCCTTACTACATCTCACTGTCTCTGCTCCATACTCCTCCTCCTCCATACTGTACTCTGCTGACCCCTTACTACATCTCACTGTCTCTGCTCCATACTCCTCATCCTCCATACTGTACTCTGCTGACTCCTTACTACATCTCACTGTCTCTGCTCCATACTCCTCCTCCTCCATACTGTACTCTGCTGACTCCTTACTACATCTCACTGTCTCTGCACCATACTCCACCTCCTCCATACTGTACTCTGCTGTCTCCTTACTACATCTCACTGTCTCTGCACCATACTCCTCCTCCTCCATACTGTACTCTGCTGTCTCCTTACTACATCTCACTGTCTCTGCTCCATACTCCACCTCCTCCATACTGTACTCTGCTGACTCCTTACTACATCTCACTGTCTGTGCTCCATACTCCTCCTCCTCCATACTGTACTCTGCTGACTCCTTACTACATCTCACTATCTGTGCTCCATACTCCTCCTCCATACTGTACTCTGCTGACTCCTTACTACATCTCACTGTCTCTGCTCCATACTCCTCCTCCTCCATACTGTACTCTGCTGACTCCTTACTACATCTCACTGTCTCTGCTCCATACTCCTCCTCCTCCATACTGTACTCTGCTGACTCCTTACTACATCTCACTGTCTCTGCTCCATACTCCTCCTCCATACTGTACTCTGCTGACTCCTTACTACATCTCACTGTCTCTGCTCCATACTCCTCCTCCTCCATACTGTACTCTGCTGACTCCTTACTACATCTCACTGTCTCTGCTCCATACTCCACCTCCTCCATACTGTACTCTGCTGACTCCTTACTACATCTCACTGTCTCTGCTCCATACTCCACCTCCTCCATACTGTACTCTGCTGACTCCTTACTACATCTCACTGTCTCTGCTCCATACTCCTCCTCCATAATGTACTCTGCTGACTCCTTACTACATCTCACTGTCTCTGCTCCATACTCCTCCTCATCCATACTGTACTCTGCTGACTCCTTACTACATCTCACTGTCACTGCTCCATACTCCTCCTCCTCCATACTGTACTCTGCTGTCTCCTTACTACATCTCACTGTCTCTGCTCCATACTCCTCCTCCTCCATACTGTACTCTGCTGTCTCCTTACTACATCTCACTGTCTCTGCTCCATACTCCTCCTCCTCCATACTGTACTCTGCTGACTCCTTACTACATCTCACTGTCTCTGCTCCATACTCCTCCTCCTCCATACTCTACTCTGCTGACCCCTTACTACATCTCACTGTCTCTGCACCATACTCCACCTCCTCCATACTGTACTCTGCTGCCTCCTTACTACATCTCACTGTCTCTGCTCCATACTCCTCCTCCATACTGTACTCTGCTGACTCCTTACTACATCTCACTGTCTGTGCTCCATACTCCTCCTCCTCCATACTGTACTCTGCTGACTCCTTACTACATCTCACTGTCTCTGCTCCATACTCCTCCTCCATACTGTACTCTGCTGACTCCTTACTACATCTCACTGTCTCTGCTCCATACTCCTCCTCCATACTGTACTCTGCTGACTCCTTACTACATCTCACTGTCTCTGCTCCATACTCCTCCTCCTCCATACTGTACTCTGCTGACTCCTTACTACATCTCACTGTCTCTGCTCCATACTCCTCCTCCATACTGTACTCTGCTGACTCCTTACATCTCACTGTCTCTGCTCCATACTCCTCCTCCTCCATACTGTACTCTGCTGACTCCTTACTACATCTCACTGTCTCTGCACCATACTCCTCCTCCTCCATACTGTACTCTGCTGACTCCTTACTACATCTCACTGTCTCTGCTCCATACTCCTCCTCCTCCATACTGTACTCTGCTGTCTCCTTACTACATCTCACTGTCTCTGCTCCATACTCCTCTTCCTCCATACTGTACTCTGCTGACTCCTTACTACATCTCACTGTCTCTGCTCCATACTCCTCCTCCTCCATACTGTACTCTGCTGACTCCTTACTACATCTCACTGTCTCTGCTCCATACTCCTCCTCCTCCATACTGTACTCTGCTGACTCCTTACTACATCTCACTGTCTCTGCTCCATACTCCTCCTCCTCCATACCGTACTGTGCTGTCTTCTTACTACATCTCACTGTCTCTGCTCCATACTCCTCCTCCTCCATACCGTACTCTGCTGACTCCTTACTACATCTCACTGTCTCTGCTCCATACTCCTCCTCCTCCATACTGTACTCTGCTGACTCCTTACTACATCTCACTGTCTCTGCTCCATACTCCTCCTCCTCCATACTGTACTCTGCTGACCCCTTACTACATCTCACTGTCTCTGCTCCATACTCCTCCTCCATACTGTACTCTGCTGACTCCTTACTACATCTCACTGTCTCTGCTCCATACTCCACCTCCTCCATACTGTACTCTGCTGACTCCTTACTACATTTCACTGTCTCTGCTCCATACTCCACCTCCTCCATACTGTACTCTGCTGTCTCCTTACTACATCTCACTGTCTCTGCTCCATACTCCACGTCCTCCATACTGTACTCTGCTGTCTCCTTACTACATCTCACTGTCTCTGCTCCATACTCCTCCTCCTCCATACCGTACTGTGCTGTCTTCTTACTACATCTCACTGTCTCTGCTCCATACTCCTCCTCCTCCATACTGTACTCTGCTGACTCCTTACTACATCTCACTGTCTCTGCTCCATACTCCTCCTCCTCCATACTGTACTCTGCTGACCCCTTACTACATCTCACTGTCTCTGCTCCATACTCCTCCTCCATACTGTACTCTGCTGACTCCTTACTACATCTCACTGTCTCTGCTCCATACTCCACCTCCTCCATACTGTACTCTGCTGACTCCTTACTACATCTCACTGTCTCTGCTCCATACTCCTCCTCCTCCATACTGTACTCTGCTGTCTCCTTACTACATCTCACTGTCTCTGCACCATACTCCACCTCCTCCATACTGTACTCTGCTGTCTCCTTACTACATCTCACTGTCTCTGCACCATACTCCACCTCCTCCATACTGTACTCTGCTGACCCCTTACTACATCTCACTGTCTCTGCTCCATACTCCTCCTCCTCCATACTGTACTCTGCTGACCCCTTACTACATCTCACTGTCTCTGCTCCATACTCCTCCTCCATACTGTACTCTGCTGACCCCTTACTACATCTCACTGTCTCTGCTCCATACTCCTCCTCCTCCATACTGTACTCTGCTGACTCCTTACTACATCTCACTGTCTCTGCACCATACTCCTCCTCCTCCATACTGTACTCTGCTGACTCCTTACTACATCTCACTGTCTCTGCACCATACTCCACCTCCTCCATACTGTACTCTGCTGTCTCCTTACTACATCTCACTGTCTCTGCTCCATACTCCTCCTCCTCCATACTGTACTCTGCTGACTCCTTACTACATCTCACTGTCTCTGCTCCATACTCCACCTCCTCCATACTGTACTCTGCTGACTCCTTACTACATCTCACTGTCTCTGCACCATACTCCACCTCCTCCATACTGTACTCTGCTGTCTCCTTACTACATCTCACTGTCTCTGCTCCATACTCCTCCTCCTCCATACTGTACTCTGCTGACTCCTTACTACATCTCACTGTCTCTGCTCCATACTCCTCCTCCTCCATACTGTACTCTGCTGACTCCTTACTACATCTCACTGTCTCTGCACCATACTCCACCTCCTCCATACTGTACTCTGCTGACTCCTTACTACATCTCACTGTCTCTGCTCCATACTCCTCCTCCTCCATACTGTACTCTGCTGACTCCTAACTACATCTCACTGTCTCTGCTCCATACTCCTCCTCCTCCATACTGTACTCTGCTGTCTCCTTACTACATCTCACTGTCTCTGCTCCATACTCCTCCTCCTCCATACTGTACTCTGCTGACTCCTTACTACATCTCACTGTCTCTGCTCCATACTCCTCCTCCTCCATACTGTACTCTGCTGACTCCTTACTACATCTCACTGTCTCTGCTCCATACTCCTCCTCCTCCATACTGTACTCTGCTGTCTCCTTACTACATCTCACTGTCTCTGCTCCATACTCCACCTCCTCCATACTGTACTCTGCTGACTCCTTACTACATCTCACTGTCTCTGCTCCATACTCCTCCTCCTCCATACTGTACTCTGCTGTCTCCTTACTACATCTCACTGTCTCTGCTCCATACTCCTCCTCCTCCATACTGTACTCTGCTGACTCCTTACTACATCTCACTGTCTCTGCTCCATACTCCTCCTCCTCCATACTGTACTCTGCTGACTCCTTACTACATCTCACTGTCTCTGCTCCATACTCCTCCTCCTCCATACTGTACTCTGCTGACTCCTTACTACATCTCACTGTCTCTGCTCCATACTCCTCCTCCTCCATACTGTACTCTGCTGACTCCTTACTACATCTCACTGTCTCTGCTCCATACTCCTCCTCCTCCATACTGTACTCTGCTGACTCCTTACTACATCTCACTGTCTCTGCTCCATACTCCTCCTCCTCCATACTGTACTCTGCTGACTCCTTACTACATCTCACTGTCTCTGCTCCATACTCCTCCTCCTTCATACTGTACTCAGCTGACTCCTTACTACATCTCACTGTCTCTGCTCCATACTCCTCCTCCTCCATACTGTACTCTGCTGACTCCTTACTACATCTCACTGTCTCTGCTCCATACTCCTCCTCCTCCATACTGTACTCTGCTGACTCCTTACTACATCTCACTGTCTCTGCTCCATACTCCTCCTCCTTCATACTGTACTCAGCTGACTCCTTACTACATCTCACTGTCTCTGCTCCATACTCCTCCTCCTCCATACTGTACTCTGCTGACTCCTTACTACATCTCACTGTCTGTGCTCCATACTCCTCCTCCTCCATACTGTACTCTGCTGTCTCCTTACTACATCTCACTGTCTCTGCACCATACTCCTCCTCCTCCATACTGTACTCTGCTGTCTCCTTACTACATCTCACTGTCTCTGCACCATACTCCACCTCCTCCATACTGTACTCTGCTGACTCCTTACTACATCTCACTGTCTCTGCTCCATACTCCTCCTCCTCCATACTGTACTCTGCTGACCCCTTACTACATCTCACTGTTTCTGCTCCATACTCCTCCTCCTCCATACTGTACTCTGCTGACTCCTTACTACATCTCACTGTCTCTGCTCCATCCTCCTCCTCCTCCATACTGTACTCTGCTGACTCCTTACTACATCTCACTGTCTCTGCTCCATACTCCACCTCCTCCATACTGTACTCTGCTGACTCCTTACTACATCTCACTGTCTCTGCTCCATACTCCTCCTCCTCCATACTGTACTCTGCTGACCCCTTACTACATCTCACTGTCTCTGCTCCATACTCCTCCTCCTCCATACTGTACTCTGCTGACTCCTTACTACATCTCACTGTCTCTGCTCCATACTCCACCTCCTCCATACTGTACTCTGCTGACCCCTTACTACATCTCACTGTCTCTGCTCCATACTCCTCCTCCTCCATACTGTACTCTGCTGACTCCTTGCTACATCTCACTGTCTCTGCTCCATACTCCTCCTCCTCCATACTGTACTCTGCTGACCCCTTACTACATCTCACTGTCTCTGCTCCATACTCCTCCTCCTCCATACTGTACTCTGCTGACTCCTTACTACATCTCACTGTCTCTGCTCCATACTCCACCTCCTCCATACTGTACTCTGCTGTCTCCTTACTACATCTCACTGTCTCTGCTCCATACTCCTCCTCCTCCATACTGTACTCTGCTGACTCCTTACTACATCTCACTGTCTCTGCACCATCCTCCTCCTCCATACTGTACTCTGCTGACTCCTTACTACATCTCACTGTCTCTGCACCATCCTCCTCCTCCATACTGTACTCTGCTGACTCCTTACTACATCTCACTGTCTCTGCTCCATACTCCTCCTCCTCCATACTGTACTCTGCTGACTCCTTACTACATCTCACTGTCTCTGCTCCATACTCCACCTCCTCCATACTGTACTCTGCTGACTCCTTACTACATCTCACTGTCTCTGCTCCATACTCCTCCTCCTCCATACTGTACTCTGCTGACTCCTTACTACATCTCACTGTCTCTGCTCCATACTCCTCCTCCTCCATACTGTACTCTGCTGTCTCCTTACTACATCTCACTGTCTCTGCTCCATACTCCACCTCCTCCATACTGTACTCTGCTGACTCCTTACTACATCTCACTGTCTCTGCTCCATACTCCACCTCCTCCATACTGTACTCTACTGACTCCTTACTACATCTCACTGTCTCTGCACCATCCTCCTCCTCCATACTGTACTCTGCTGACTCCTTACTACATCTCACTGTCTCTGCTCCATACTCCTCCTCCTCCATACTGTACTCTGCTGACTCCTTACTACATCTCACTGTCTCTGCTCCATACTCCACCTCCTCCATACTGTACTCTACTGACTCCTTACTACATCTCACTGTCTCTGCTCCATACTCCACCCCCTCCATACTGTACTCTGCTGTCTCCTTACTACATCTCACTGTCTCTGCTCCATACTCCTCCTCCTCCATACTGTACTCTGCTGACTCCTTACTACATCTCACTGTCTCTGCACCATCCTCCTCCTCCATACTGTACTCTGCTGACTCCTTACTACATCTCACTGTCTCTGCTCCATACTCCTCCTCATCCATACTGTACTCTGCTGATTACTTACTACATCTCACTGTCTCTGCTCCATACTCCTCCTCCTCCATACTGTACTCTGCTGACTCCTTACTACATCTCACTGTCTCTGCTCCATACTCCTCCTCCTCCATACTGTACTCTGCTGACTCCTTACTACATCTCACTGTCTCTGCTCCATACTCCTCCTCCTCCATACTGTACTCTGCTGACTCCTTACTACATCTCACTGTCTCTGCTCCATACTCCTCCTCCTCCATACTGTACTCTGCTGACTCCTTACTACATCTCACTGTCTCTGCTCCATACTCCTCCTCCTCCATACTGTACTCTGCTGACTCCTTACTACATCTCACTGTCTCTGCACCATACTCCTCCTCCTCCATACTGTACTCTGCTGTCTCCTTACTACATCTCACTGTCTCTGCTCCATACTCCTCCTCCTCCTCCATACTGTACTCTGCTGACTCCTTACTACATCTCACTGTCTGTGCTCCATACTCCACCTCCTCCATACTGTACTCTGCTGTCTCCTTACTACATCTCACTGTCTCTGCTCTATACTCCTCCTCCTCCATACTGTACTCTGCTGACTCCTCACTACATCTCACTGTCTCTGCTCCATACTCCTCCTCTTCCATACTGTACTCTGCTGACTCCTTACTACATCTCACTGTCTCTGCTCCATACTCCTCATCCTCCATACTGTACTTCGCTGTCTCCTTACTACATCTCACTGTCTCTGCTCCATACTCCTCCTCCTCCATACTGTACTCTGCTGACCCCTTACTACATCTCACTGTCTCTGCTCCATACTCCTCATCCTCCATACTGTACTCTGCTGACTCCTTACTACATCTCACTGTCTCTGCTCCATACTCCTCCTCCTCCATACTGTACTCTGCTGACTCCTTACTACATCTCACTGTCTCTGCACCATACTCCACCTCCTCCATACTGTACTCTGCTGTCTCCTTACTACATCTCACTGTCTCTGCACCATACTCCTCCTCCTCCATACTGTACTCTGCTGTCTCCTTACTACATCTCACTGTCTCTGCTCCATACTCCTCCTCCTCCATACTGTACTCTGCTGACTCCTTACTACATCTCACTATCTGTGCTCCATACTCCTCCTCCATACTGTACTCTGCTGACTCCTTACTACATCTCACTGTCTCTGCTCCATACTCCTCCTCCATACTGTACTCTGCTGACTCCTTACTACATCTCACTGTCTCTGCTCCATACTCCTCCTCCTCCATACTGTACTCTGCTGACTCCTTACTACATCTCACTGTCTCTGCTCCATACTCCTCCTCCATACTGCACTCTGCTGACTCCTTACTACATCTCACTGTCTCTGCTCCATACTCCTCCTCCTCCATACTGTACTCTGCTGACTCCTTACTACATCTCACTGTCTCTGCTCCATACTCCACCTCCTCCATACTGTACTCTGCTGACTCCTTACTACATCTCACTGTCTCTGCTCCATACTCCTCCTCCATAATGTACTCTGCTGACTCCTTACTACATCTCACTGTCTCTGCTCCATACTCCTCCTCATCCATACTGTACTCTGCTGACTCCTTACTACATCTCACTGTCACTGCTCCATACTCCTCCTCCTCCATACTGTACTCTGCTGTCTCCTTACTACATCTCACTGTCTCTGCTCCATACTCCTCCTCCTCCATACTGTACTCTGCTGTCTCCTTACTACATCTCACTGTCTCTGCTCCATACTCCTCCTCCTCCATACTGTACTCTGCTGACTCCTTACTACATCTCACTGTCTCTGCTCCATACTCCTCCTCCTCCATACTCTACTCTGCTGACCCCTTACTACATCTCACTGTCTCTGCACCATACTCCACCTCCTCCATACTGTACTCTGCTGCCTCCTTACTACATCTCACTGTCTCTGCTCCATACTCCTCCTCCATACTGTACTCTGCTGACTCCTTACTACATCTCACTGTCTGTGCTCCATACTCCTCCTCCTCCATACTGTACTCTGCTGACTCCTTACTACATCTCACTGTCTCTGCTCCATACTCCTCCTCCATACTGTACTCTGCTGACTCCTTACTACATCTCACTGTCTCTGCTCCATACTCCTCCTCCATACTGTACTCTGCTGACTCCTTACTACATCTCACTGTCTCTGCTCCATACTCCTCCTCCTCCATACTGTACTCTGCTGACTCCTTACTACATCTCACTGTCTCTGCTCCATACTCCTCCTCCATACTGTACTCTGCTGACTCCTTACATCTCACTGTCTCTGCTCCATACTCCTCCTCCTCCATACTGTACTCTGCTGACTCCTTACTACATCTCACTGTCTCTGCACCATACTCCTCCTCCATACTGTACTCTGCTGACTCCTTACATCTCACTGTCTCTGCTCCATACTCCTCCTCCTCCATACTGTACTCTGCTGACTCCTTACTACATCTCACTGTCTCTGCTCCATACTCCTCCTCCATACTGTACTCTGCTGACTCCTTACATCTCACTGTCTCTGCTCCATACTCCTCCTCCTCCATACTGTACTCTGCTGACTCCTTATTACATCTCACTGTCTGTGCTCCATACTCCTCCTCCTCCATACTGTACTCTGCTGACTCCTTACTACATCTCACTGTCTCTGCTCCATACTCCTCCTCCTCCATACTGTACTCTGCTGTCTCCTTACTACATCTCACTGTCTCTGCTCCATACTCCTCCTCCTCCATACTGTACTCTGCTGACTCCTTACTACATCTCACTGTCTCTGCTCCATACTCCTCCTCCTCCATACTGTACTCTGCTGACTCCTTACTACATCTCACTGTCTCTGCTCCATACTCCTCCTCCTCCATACTGTACTCTGCTGACTCCTTACTACATCTCACTGTCTCTGCTCCATACTCCTCCTCCTCCATACCGTACTGTGCTGTCTTCTTACTACATCTCACTGTCTCTGCTCCATACTCCTCCTCCTCCATACCGTACTCTGCTGACTCCTTACTACATCTCACTGTCTCTGCTCCATACTCCTCCTCCTCCATACTGTACTCTGCTGACTCCTTACTACATCTCACTGTCTCTGCTCCATACTCCTCCTCCTCCATACTGTACTCTGCTGACCCCTTACTACATCTCACTGTCTCTGCTCCATACTCCTCCTCCATACTGTACTCTGCTGACTCCTTACTACATCTCACTGTCTCTGCTCCATACTCCACCTCCTCCATACTGTACTCTGCTGACTCCTTACTACATTTCACTGTCTCTGCTCCATACTCCACCTCCTCCATACTGTACTCTGCTGTCTCCTTACTACATCTCACTGTCTCTGCTCCATACTCCACGTCCTCCATACTGTACTCTGCTGTCTCCTTACTACATCTCACTGTCTCTGCTCCATACTCCTCCTCCTCCATACCGTACTGTGCTGTCTTCTTACTACATCTCACTGTCTCTGCTCCATACTCCTCCTCCTCCATACTGTACTCTGCTGACTCCTTACTACATCTCACTGTCTCTGCTCCATACTCCTCCTCCTCCATACTGTACTCTGCTGACCCCTTACTACATCTCACTGTCTCTGCTCCATACTCCTCCTCCATACTGTACTCTGCTGACTCCTTACTACATCTCACTGTCTCTGCTCCATACTCCACCTCCTCCATACTGTACTCTGCTGACTCCTTACTACATCTCACTGTCTCTGCTCCATACTCCTCCTCCTCCATACTGTACTCTGCTGTCTCCTTACTACATCTCACTGTCTCTGCACCATACTCCACCTCCTCCATACTGTACTCTGCTGTCTCCTTACTACATCTCACTGTCTCTGCACCATACTCCACCTCCTCCATACTGTACTCTGCTGACCCCTTACTACATCTCACTGTCTCTGCTCCATACTCCTCCTCCTCCATACTGTACTCTGCTGACCCCTTACTACATCTCACTGTCTCTGCTCCATACTCCTCCTCCATACTGTACTCTGCTGACCCCTTACTACATCTCACTGTCTCTGCTCCATACTCCTCCTCCTCCATACTGTACTCTGCTGACTCCTTACTACATCTCACTGTCTCTGCACCATACTCCTCCTCCTCCATACTGTACTCTGCTGACTCCTTACTACATCTCACTGTCTCTGCACCATACTCCACCTCCTCCATACTGTACTCTGCTGTCTCCTTACTACATCTCACTGTCTCTGCTCCATACTCCTCCTCCTCCATACTGTACTCTGCTGACTCCTTACTACATCTCACTGTCTCTGCTCCATACTCCACCTCCTCCATACTGTACTCTGCTGACTCCTTACTACATCTCACTGTCTCTGCACCATACTCCACCTCCTCCATACTGTACTCTGCTGTCTCCTTACTACATCTCACTGTCTCTGCTCCATACTCCTCCTCCTCCATACTGTACTCTGCTGACTCCTTACTACATCTCACTGTCTCTGCTCCATACTCCTCCTCCTCCATACTGTACTCTGCTGTCTCCTTACTACATCTCACTGTCTCTGCTCCATACTCCTCCTCCTCCATACTGTACTCTGCTGACTCCTTACTACATCTCACTGTCTCTGCTCCATACTCCTCCTCCTCCATACTGTACTCTGCTGACTCCTAACTACATCTCACTGTCTCTGCTCCATACTCCTCCTCCTCCATACTGTACTCTGCTGTCTCCTTACTACATCTCACTGTCTCTGCTCCATACTCCTCCTCCTCCATACTGTACTCTGCTGACTCCTTACTACATCTCACTGTCTCTGCTCCATACTCCTCCTCCTCCATACTGTACTCTGCTGACTCCTTACTACATCTCACTGTCTCTGCTCCATACTCCTCCTCCTCCATACTGTACTCTGCTGTCTCCTTACTACATCTCACTGTCTCTGCTCCATACTCCACCTCCTCCATACTGTACTCTGCTGACTCCTTACTACATCTCACTGTCTCTGCTCCATACTCCTCCTCCTCCATACTGTACTCTGCTGTCTCCTTACTACATCTCACTGTCTCTGCTCCATACTCCTCCTCCTCCATACTGTACTCTGCTGACTCCTTACTACATCTCACTGTCTCTGCTCCATACTCCTCCTCCTCCATACTGTACTCTGCTGACTCCTTACTACATCTCACTGTCTCTGCTCCATACTCCTCCTCCTCCATACTGTACTCTGCTGACTCCTTACTACATCTCACTGTCTCTGCTCCATACTCCTCCTCCTCCATACTGTACTCTGCTGACTCCTTACTACATCTCACTGTCTCTGCTCCATACTCCTCCTCCTCCATACTGTACTCTGCTGACTCCTTACTACATCTCACTGTCTCTGCTCCATACTCCTCCTCCTCCATACTGTACTCTGCTGACTCCTTACTACATCTCACTGTCTCTGCTCCATACTCCTCCTCCTTCATACTGTACTCAGCTGACTCCTTACTACATCTCACTGTCTCTGCTCCATACTCCTCCTCCTCCATACTGTACTCTGCTGACTCCTTACTACATCTCACTGTCTGTGCTCCATACTCCTCCTCCTCCATACTGTACTCTGCTGTCTCCTTACTACATCTCACTGTCTCTGCACCATACTCCTCCTCCTCCATACTGTACTCTGCTGTCTCCTTACTACATCTCACTGTCTCTGCACCATACTCCACCTCCTCCATACTGTACTCTGCTGACTCCTTACTACATCTCACTGTCTCTGCTCCATACTCCTCCTCCTCCATACTGTACTCTGCTGACCCCTTACTACATCTCACTGTTTCTGCTCCATACTCCTCCTCCTCCATACTGTACTCTGCTGACTCCTTACTACATCTCACTGTCTCTGCTCCATCCTCCTCCTCCTCCATACTGTACTCTGCTGACTCCTTACTACATCTCACTGTCTCTGCTCCATACTCCACCTCCTCCATACTGTACTCTGCTGACTCCTTACTACATCTCACTGTCTCTGCTCCATACTCCTCCTCCTCCATACTGTACTCTGCTGACTCCTTACTACATCTCACTGTCTCTGCTCCATACTCCACCTCCTCCATACTGTACTCTGCTGACCCCTTACTACATCTCACTGTCACTGCTCCATACTCCTCCTCCTCCATACTGTACTCTGCTGACTCCTTGCTACATCTCACTGTCTCTGCTCCATACTCCTCCTCCTCCATACTGTACTCTGCTGACCCCTTACTACATCTCACTGTCTCTGCTCCATACTCCTCCTCCTCCATACTGTACTCTGCTGACTCCTTACTACATCTCACTGTCTCTGCTCCATACTCCACCTCCTCCATACTGTACTCTGCTGTCTCCTTACTACATCTCACTGTCTCTGCTCCATACTCCTCCTCCTCCATACTGTACTCTGCTGACTCCTTACTACATCTCACTGTCTCTGCACCATCCTCCTCCTCCATACTGTACTCTGCTGACTCCTTACTACATCTCACTGTCTCTGCACCATCCTCCTCCTCCATACTGTACTCTGCTGACTCCTTACTACATCTCACTGTCTCTGCTCCATACTCCTCCTCCTCCATACTGTACTCTGCTGACTCCTTACTACATCTCACTGTCTCTGCTCCATACTCCACCTCCTCCATACTGTACTCTGCTGACTCCTTACTACATCTCACTGTCTCTGCTCCATACTCCTCCTCCTCCATACTGTACTCTGCTGACTCCTTACTACATCTCACTGTCTCTGCTCCATACTCCTCCTCCTCCATACTGTACTCTGCTGTCTCCTTACTACATCTCACTGTCTCTGCTCCATACTCCACCTCCTCCATACTGTACTCTGCTGACTCCTTACTACATCTCACTGTCTCTGCTCCATACTCCACCTCCTCCATACTGTACTCTACTGACTCCTTACTACATCTCACTGTCTCTGCACCATCCTCCTCCTCCATACTGTACTCTGCTGACTCCTTACTACATCTCACTGTCTCTGCTCCATACTCCTCCTCCTCCATACTGTACTCTGCTGACTCCTTACTACATCTCACTGTCTCTGCTCCATACTCCACCTCCTCCATACTGTACTCTACTGACTCCTTACTACATCTCACTGTCTCTGCTCCATACTCCACCCCCTCCATACTGTACTCTGCTGTCTCCTTACTACATCTCACTGTCTCTGCTCCATACTCCTCCTCCTCCATACTGTACTCTGCTGACTCCTTACTACATCTCACTGTCTCTGCACCATCCTCCTCCTCCATACTGTACTCTGCTGACTCCTTACTACATCTCACTGTCTCTGCTCCATACTCCTCCTCCTCCATACTGTACTCTGCTGACTCCTTACTACATCTCACTGTCTCTGCTCCATACTCCTCCTCCTCCATACTGTACTCTGCTGACTCCTTAGTACATCTCACTGTCTCTGCTCCATACTCCTCCTCCTCCATACTGTACTCTGCTGTCTCCTTACTACATCTCACTGTCTCTGCTCCATACTCCTCCTCCTCCATACTGTACTCTGCTGACTCCTTATTACATCTCACTGTCTGTGCTCCATACTCCTCCTCCTCCATACTGTACTCTGCTGACTCCTTACTACATCTCACTGTCTCTGCTCCATACTCCACCTCCTCCATACTGTACTCTACTGACTCCTTACTACATCTCACTGTCTCTGCTCCATACTCCTCCTCCTCCATACTTTACTCTGCTGACTCCTTACTACATCTCACTGTCTCTGCTCCATACTCCTCCTCCATACTGTACTCTGCTGACTCCTTACTACATCTCACTGTCTCTGCTCCATACTCCTCCTCCTCCATACTGTACTCTGCTGTCTCCTTACTACATCTCACTGTCTCTGCTCCATACTCCTCCTCCTCCATACTGTACTCTGCTGTCTCCTTACTACATCTCACTGTCTCTGCTCCATACTCCTCCTCCTCCATACTGTACTCTGCTGTCTCCTTACTACATCTCACTGTCTCTGCTCCATACTCCTCCTCCTCCATACTGTACTCTGCTGACTCCTTACTACATCTCACTGTCTCTGCACCATCCTCCTCCTCCATACTGTACTCTGCTGACTCCTTACTACATCTCACTGTCTCTGCTCCATACTCCTCCTCCTCCATACTGTACTCTGCTGACTCCTTACTACATCTCACTGTCTCTGCTCCATACTCCTCCTCCTCCATACTGTACTCTGCTGACTCCTTAGTACATCTCACTGTCTCTGCTCCATACTCCTCCTCCTTCATACTGTACTCTGCTGTCTCCTTACTACATCTCACTGTCTCTGCTCCATACTCCTCCTCCTCCATACTGTACTCTGCTGACTCCTTACTACATCTCACTGTCTGTGCTCCATACTCCTCCTCCTCCATACTGTACTCTGCTGACTCCTTACTACATCTCACTGTCTCTGCTCCATACTCCTCCTCCATACTGTACTCTGCTGACTCCTTACTACATCTCACTGTCTCTGCTCCATACTCCTCCTCCTCCATACTGTACTCTGCTGACTCCTTACTACATCTCACTGTCTCTGCTCCATACTCCTCCTCCTCCATACTGTACTCTGCTGACTCCTTAGTACATCTCACTGTCTCTGCTCCATACTCCTCCTCCTTCATACTGTACTCTGCTGTCTCCTTACTACATCTCACTGTCTCTGCACCATACTCCTCCTCCTCCATACTGTACTCTGCTGACTCCTTACTACATCTCACTGTCTCTGCTCCATACTCCTCCTCCATACTGTACTCTGCTGACTCCTTACTACATCTCACTGTCTCTGCACCATACTCCACCTCCTCCATACTGTACTCTGCTGTCTCCTTACTACATCTCACTGTCTCTGCTCCATACTCCTCCTCCTCCATACTGTACTCTGCTGACTCCTTACTACATCTCACTGTCTCTGCTCCATACTCCTCCTCCATACTGTACTCTGCTGACTCCTTACTACATCTCACTGTCTCTGCTCCATACTCCTCCTCCTCCATACTGTACTCTGCTGTCTCCTTACTACATCTCACTGTCTCTGCTCCATACTCCTCCTCCTCCATACTGTACTCTGCTGACTCCTTACTACATCTCACTGTCTCTGCACCATCCTCCTCCTCCATACTGTACTCTGCTGACTCCTTACTACATCTCACTGTCTCTGCTCCATACTCCTCCTCCTCCATACTGTACTCTGCTGACTCCTTACTACATCTCACTGTCTCTGCTCCATACTCCTCCTCCTCCATACTGTACTCTACTGACTCCTTACTACATCTCACTGTCTCTGCTCCATACTCCTCCTCCTCCATACTGTACTCTGCTGTCTCCTTACTACATCTCACTGTCTCTGCTCCATACTCCTCCTCCTCCATACTGTACTCTGCTGACTCCTTACTACATCTCACTGTCTCTGCACCATCCTCCTCCTCCATACTGTACTCTGCTGACTCCTTACTACATCTCACTGTCTCTGCTCCATACTCCTCCTCCTCCATACTGTACTCTGCTGACTCCTTACTACATCTCACTGTCTCTGCTCCATACTCCACCTCCTCCATACTGTACTCTGCTGTCTCCTTACTACATCTCACTGTCTGTGCTCCATACTCCTCCTCCATACTGTACTCTGCTGACTCCTTACTACATCTCACTGTCTGTGCTCCATACTCCTCCTCCTCCATACTGTACTCTGCTGTCTCCTTACTACATCTCACTGTCTCTGCTCCATACTCCTCCTCCTCCATACTGTACTCTGCTGACTCCTTACTACATCTCACTGTCTCTGCTCCATACTCCTCCTCCTCCATACTGTACTCTGCTGACTCCTTACTACATCTCACTGTCTCTGCTCCATACTCCTCCTCCTCCATACTGTACTCTGCTGACTCCTTACTACATCTCACTGTCTCTGCTCCATACTCCTCCTCCTCCATACTGTACTCTGCTGACTCCTTACTACATCTCACTGTCTCTGCTCCATACTCCTCCTCCTCCATACTGTACTCTGCTGTCTCCTTACTACATCTCACTGTCTCTGCTCCATACTCCTCCTCCTCCATACTGTACTCTGCTGACTCCTTACTACATCTCACTGTCTCTGCTCCATACTCCACGTCCTCCATACTGTACTCTGCTGTCTCCTTACTACATCTCACTGTCTCTGCACCATACTCCACCTCCTCCATACTGTACTCTGCTGTCTCCTTACTACATCTCACTGTCTCTGCTCCATACTCCTCCTCCTCCATACTGTACTCTGCTGACTCCTTACTACATCTCACTGTCTCTGCTCCATACTCCTCCTCCTCCATACTGTACTCTGCTGTCTCCTTACTACATCTCACTGTCTCTGCACCATACTCCTCCTCCTCCATACTGTACTCTGCTGACCCCTTACTACATCTCACTGTCTCTGCTCCATACTCCTCCTCCATACTGTACTCTGCTGACTCCTCACTACATCTCACTGTCTCTGCACCATACTCCTCCTCCTCCATACTGTACTCTGCTGACTCCTTACTACATCTCACTGTCTCTGCTCCATACTCCACCTCCTCCATACTGTACTCTGCTGACTCCTTACTACATCTCACTGTCTCTGCTCCATACTCCTCCTCCTCCATACTGTACTCTGCTGACTCCTTACTACATCTCACTGTCTCTGCACCATACTCCACCTCCTCCATACTGTACTCTGCTGTCTCCTTACTACATCTCACTGTCTCTGCTCCATACTCCTCCTCCTCCATACTGTACTCTGCTGACTCCTTACTACATCTCACTGTCTCTGCTCCATACTCCTCCTCCTCCATACTGTACTATGCTGTCTCCTTACTACATCTCACTGTCTCTGCTCCATACTCCTCCTCCTCCATACTGTACTCTGCTGACTCCTTACTACATCTCACTGTCTCTGCTCCATACTCCTCCTCCTCCATACTGTACTCTGCTGACTCCTTACTACATCTCACTGTCTCTGCACCATACTCCTCCTCCTCCATACTGTACTCTGCTGACTCCTTACTACATCTCACTGTCTCTGCTCCATACTCCACCTCCTCCATACTGTACTCTGCTGACTCCTTACTACATCTCACTGTCTCTGCTCCATACTCCTCCTCCTCCATACTGTACTCTGCTGACTCCTTACTACATCTCACTGTCTCTGCACCATACTCCACCTCCTCCATACTGTACTCTGCTGTCTCCTTACTACATCTCACTGTCTCTGCTCCATACTCCTCCTCCTCCATACTGTACTCTGCTGACTCCTTACTACATCTCACTGTCTCTGCTCCATACTCCACCTCCTCCATACTGTACTCTGCTGACTCCTTACTACATCTCACTGTCTCTGCTCCATACTCCTCCTCCTCCATACTGTACTCTGCTGTCTCCTTACTACATCTCACTGTCTCTGCTCCATACTCCACCTCCTCCATACTGTACTCTGCTGACTCCTTACTACATCTCACTGTCTCTGCTCCATACTCCTCCTCCTCCATACTGTACTCTGCTGTCTCCTTACTACATCTCACTGTCTCTGCTCCATACTCCTCCTCCTCCATACTGTACTCTGCTGACTCCTTACTACATCTCACTGTCTCTGCTCCATACTCCACCTCCTCCATACTGTACTCTGCTGACTCCTTACTACATCTCACTGTCTCTGCTCCATACTCCTCCTCCTCCATACTGTACTCTGCTGACTCCTTACTACATCTCACTGTCTCTGCACCATACTCCACCTCCTCCATACTGTACTCTGCTGTCTCCTTACTACATCTCACTGTCTCTGCTCCATACTCCACCTCCTCCATACTGTACTCTGCTGACTCCTTACTACATCTCACTGTCTCTGCTCCATACTCCTCCTCCTCCATACTGTACTCTGCTGACTCCTAACTACATCTCACTGTCTCTGCTCCATACTCCTCCTCCTCCATACTGTACTCTGCTGTCTCCTTACTACATCTCACTGTCTCTGCTCCATACTCCTCCTCCTCCATACTGTACTCTGCTGACTCCTTACTACATCTCACTGTCTCTGCTCCATACTCCTCCTCCTCCATACTGTACTCTGCTGACTCCTTACTACATCTCACTGTCTCTGCTCCATACTCCTCCTCCTCCATACTGTACTCTGCTGTCTCCTTACTACATCTCACTGTCTCTGCTCCATACTCCTCCTCCATACTGTACTCTGCTGACTCCTTACTACATCTCACTGTCTCTGCTCCATACTCCTCCTCCTCCATACTGTACTCTGCTGTCTCCTTACTACATCTCACTGTCTCTGCTCCATACTCCTCCTCCATACTGTACTCTGCTGTCTCCTTACTACATCTCACTGTCTCTGCTCCATACTCCACCTCCTCCATACTGTACTCTGCTGACTCCTTACTACATCTCACTGTCTCTGCTCCATACTCCTCCTCCTCCATACTGTACTCTGCTGTCTCCTTACTACATCTCACTGTCTCTGCTCCATACTCCTCCTCCTCCATACTGTACTCTGCTGACTCCTTACTACATCTCACTGTCTCTGCTCCATACTCCTCCTCCTCCATACTGTACTCTGCTGACTCCTTACTACATCTCACTGTCTCTGCTCCATACTCCTCCTCCTCCATACTGTACTCTGCTGTCTCCTTACTACATCTCACTGTCTCTGCTCCATACTCCTCCTCCTCCATACTGTACTCTGCTGACTCCTTACTACATCTCACTGTCTCTGCTCCATACTCCACCTCCTCCATACTGTACTCTGCTGACTCCTTACTACATCTCACTGTCTCTGCTCCATACTCCTCCTCCTCCATACTGTACTCTGCTGTCTCCTTACTACATCTCACTGTCTCTGCTCCATACTCCTCCTCCTCCATACTGTACTCTGCTGACTCCTTACTACATCTCACTGTCTCTGCTCCATACTCCTCCTCCTCCATACTGTACTCTGCTGTCTCCTTACTACATCTCACTGTCTCTGCTCCATACTCCACCTCCTCCATACTGTACTCTGCTGACTCCTTACTACATCTCACTGTCTCTGCTCCATACTCCTCCTCCTCCATACTGTACTCTGCTGACTCCTTACTACATCTCACTGTCTCTGCTCCATACTCCTCCTCCATACTGTACTCTGCTGACTCCTTACTACATCTCACTGTCTCTGCTCCATACTCCTCCTCCTCCATACTGTACTCTGCTGTCTCCTTACTACATCTCACTGTCTCTGCTCCATACTCCTCCTCCATACTGTACTCTGCTGACTCCTTACTACATCTCACTGTCTCTGCTCCATACTCCACCTCCTCCATACTGTACTCTGCTGACTCCTTACTACATCTCACTGTCTCTGCTCCATACTCCTCCTCCATACTGTACTCTGCTGACTCCTTACTACATCTCACTGTCTCTGCTCCATACTCCTCCTCCTCCATACTGTACTCTGCTGTCTCCTTACTACATCTCACTGTCTCTGCTCCATACTCCTCCTCCATACTGTACTCTGCTGACTCCTTACTACATCTCACTGTCTCTGCTCCATACTCCTCCTCCTCCATACTGTACTCTGCTGTCTCCTTACTACATCTCACTGTCTCTGCTCCATACTCCTCCTCCTCCATACTGTACTCTGCTGACTCCTTACTACATCTCACTGTCTCTGCACCATCCTCCCTCCTCCATACTGTACTCTGCTGACTCCTTACTACATCTCACTGTCTCTGCACCATCCTCCTCCTCCATACTGTACTCTGCTGACTCCTTACTACATCTCACTGTCTCTGCTCCATACTCCTCCTCCTCCATACTGTACTCTGCTGACTCCTTACTACATCTCACTGTCTCTGCTCCATACTCCACCTCCTCCATACTGTACTCTGCTGACTCCTTACTACATCTCACTGTCTCTGCTCCATACTCCTCCTCCTCCATACTG
>NW_027371807.1:0-22679 GCF_046119375.1 Phyllobates terribilis
TTCATTCAGTCAGTAGCTTCAAACATTTCTGGTATATGAAAAACATGTTTTTCAATGGCAAAAATCAATGAATATTGTAAATGCACAAACAGTAATATCTCCACATTGCACGGTGCAATTCTGAAATTTTTAGCTTTTTCCTGTTAATCCTAGCATGATAAAGAAGATTCAAAGAGAGTGAGATGCCAGCTCCTTTCATTCAGTCAGTAGCTTCAAACATTTCTGGTATATGAAAAACATGTTTTTCAATGGCAAAAATCAATGAATATTGTAAATGCACAAACAAATATCTCCACATTGCACGGTGCAATTCTGAAATTTTTAGCTTTTTCCTGTTAATCCTAGCATGATAAAGAAGATTCAAAGAGAGTGAGATGCCAGCTCCTTTCATTCAGTCAGTAGCTTCAAACATTTCTGGTATATGAAAAACATGTTTTTCAATGGCAAAAATCAATGAATATTGTAAATGCACAAACAGTAATATCTCCACATTGCAAGGTGCAATTCTGAAATTTTTTGCTTTTTCCTGTTAATCCTAGCATGATAAAGAAGATTCAAAGAGAGTGAGATGCCAGCTCCTTTCATTCAGTCAGTAGCTTCAAACATTTCTGGTATATGAAAAACATGTTTTTCAACGGCAAAAATCAATGAATATTGTAAATGCACAAACAGTAATATCTCCACATTGCAAGGTGCAATTCTGAAATTTTTTGCTTTTTCCTGCTAATCCTAGCATGATAAAGAAGATTCAAAGAGAGTGAGATGCCAGCTCCTTTCATTCAGTCAGTAGCTTCAAACATTTCTGGTATATGAAAAACATGTTTTTCAATGGCAAAAATCAATGAATATTGTAAATGCACAAACAGTAATATCTCCACATTGCACGGTGCAATTCTGAAATTTTTAGCTTTTTCCTGTTAATCCTAGCATGATAAAGAAGATTCAAAGAGAGTGAGATGCCAGCTCCTTTCATTCAGTCAGTAGCTTCAAACATTTCTGGTATATGAAAAACATGTTTTTCAATGGCAAAAATCAATGAATATTGTAAATGCACAAACAGTAATATCTCCACATTGCAAGGTGCAATTCTGAAATTTTTTGCTTTTTCCTGCTAATCCTAGCATGATAAAGAAGATTCAAAGAGAGTGAGATGCCAGCTCCTTTCATTCAGTCAGTAGCTTCAAACATTTCTGGTATATGAAAAACGTTTTTCAATGGCAAAAATCAATGAATATTGTAAATGCACAAACAGTAATATCTCCACATTGCACGGTGCAATTCTGAAATTTTTAGCTTTTTCCTGTTAATCCTAGCATGATAAAGAAGATTCAAAGAGAGTGAGATGCCAGCTCCTTTCATTCAGTCAGTAGCTTCAAACATTTCTGGTATATGAAAAACATGTTTTTCAATGGCAAAAATCAATGAATATTGTAAATGCACAAACAGTAATATCTCCACATTGCACGGTGCAATTCTGAAATTTTTAGCTTTTTCCTGTTAATCCTAGCATGATAAAGAAGATTCAAAGAGAGTGAGATGCCAGCTCCTTTCATTCAGTCAGTAGCTTCAAACATTTCTGGTATATGAAAAACATGTTTTTCAATGGCAAAAATCAATGAATATTGTAAATGCACAAACAGTAATATCTCCACATTGCAAGGTGCAATTCTGAAATTTTTTGCTTTTTCCTGCTAATCCTAGCATGATAAAGAAGATTCAAAGAGAGTGAGATGCCAGCTCCTTTCATTCAGTCAGTAGCTTCAAACATTTCTGGTATATGAAAAACATGTTTTTCAATGGCAAAAATCAATGAATATTGTAAATGCACAAACAGTAATATCTCCACATTGCACAGTGCAATTCTGAAATTTTTAGCTTTTTCCTGTTAATCCTAGCATGATAAAGAAGATTCAAAGAGAGTGAGATGCCAGCTCCTTTCATTCAGTCAGTAGCTTCAAACATTTCTGGTATATGAAAAACATGTTTTTCAATGGCAAAAATCAATGAATATTGTAAATGCACAAACAGTAATATCTCCACATTGCAAGGTGCAATTCTGAAATTTTTTGCTTTTTCCTGCTAATCCTAGCATGATAAAGAAGATTCAAAGAGAGTGAGATGCCAGCTCCTTTCATTCAGTCAGTAGCTTCAAACATTTCTGGTATATGAAAAACATGTTTTTCAATGGCAAAAATCAATGAATATTGTAAATGCACAAACAGTAATATCTCCACATTGCACGGTGCAATTCTGAAATTTTTAGCTTTTTCCTGTTAATCCTAGCATGATAAAGAAGATTCAAAGAGAGTGAGATGCCAGCTCCTTTCATTCAGTCAGTAGCTTCAAACATTTCTGGTATATGAAAAACATGTTTTTCAATGGCAAAAATCAATGAATATTGTAAATGCACAAACAGTAATATCTCCACATTGCAAGGTGCAATTCTGAAATTTTTTGCTTTTTCCTGCTAATCCTAGCATGATAAAGAAGATTCAAAGAGAGTGAGATGCCAGCTCCTTTCATTCAGTCAGTAGCTTCAAACATTTCTGGTATATGAAAAACATGTTTTTCAATGGCAAAAATCAATGAATATTGTAAATGCACAAACAGTAATATCTCCACAGTGCAAGGTGCAATTCTGAAATTTTTTGCTTTTTCCTGTTAATCCTAGCATGATAAAGAAGATTCAAAGAGAGTGAGATGCCAGCTCCTTTCATTCAGTCAGTAGCTTCAAACATTTCTGGTATATGAAAAACATGTTTTTCAATGGCAAAAATCAATGAATATTGTAAATGCACAAACAGTAATATCTCCACATTGCAAGGTGCAATTCTGAAATTTTTTGCTTTTTCCTGCTAATCCTAGCATGATAAAGAAGATTCAAAGAGAGTGATATGCCAGCTCCTTTCATTCAGTCAGTAGCTTCAAACATTTCTGGTATATGAAAAACATGTTTTTCAATGGCAAAAATCAATGAATATTGTAAATGCACAAACAGTAATATCTCCACATTGCACGGTGCAATTCTGAAATTTTTAGCTTTTTCCTGTTAATCCTAGCATGATAAAGAAGATTCAAAGAGAGTGAGATGCCAGCTCCTTTCATTCAGTCAGTAGCTTCAAACATTTCTGGTATATGAAAAACATGTTTTTCAATGGCAAAAATCAATGAATATTGTAAATGCACAAACAGTAATATCTCCACATTGCAAGGTGCAATTCTGAAATTTTTTGCTTTTTCCTGCTAATCCTAGCATGATAAAGAAGATTCAAAGAGAGTGAGATGCCAGCTCCTTTCATTCAGTCAGTAGCTTCAAACATTTCTGGTATATGAAAAACATGTTTTTCAATGGCAAAAATCAATGAATATTGTAAATGCACAAACAGTAATATCTCCACATTGCACGGTGCAATTCTGAAATTTTTAGCTTTTTCCTGTTAATCCTAGCATGATAAAGAAGATTCAAAGAGAGTGAGATGCCAGCTCCTTTCATTCAGTCATTAGCTTCAAACATTTCTGGTATATGAAAAACATGTTTTTCAATGGCAAAAATCAATGAATATTGTAAATGCACAAACAGTAATATCTCCACATTGCACGGTGCAATTCTGAAATTTTTAGCTTTTTCCTGTTAATCCTAGCATGATAAAGAAGATTCAAAGAGAGTGAGATGCCAGCTCCTTTCATTCAGTCAGTAGCTTCAAACATTTCTGGTATATGAAAAACATGTTTTTCAATGGCAAAAATCAATGAATATTGTAAATGCACAAACAGTAATATCTCCACATTGCAAGGTGCAATTCTGAAATTTTTTGCTTTTTCCTGTTAATCCTAGCATGATAAAGAAGATTCAAAGAGAGTGAGATGCCAGCTCCTTTCATTCAGTCAGTAGCTTCAAACATTTCTGGTATATGAAAAACATGTTTTTCAATGGCAAAAATCAATGAATATTGTAAATGCACAAACAGTAATATCTCCACATTGCAAGGTGCAATTCTGAAATTTTTTGCTTTTTCCTGCTAATCCTAGCATGATAAAGAAGATTCAAAGAGAGTGAGATGCCAGCTCCTTTCATTCAGTCAGTAGCTTCAAACATTTCTGGTATATGAAAAACATGTTTTTCAATGGCAAAAATCAATGAATATTGTAAATGCACAAACAGTAATATCTCCACATTGCACGGTGCAATTCTGAAATTTTTAGCTTTTTCCTGTTAATCCTAGCATGATAAAGAAGATTCAAAGAGAGTGAGATGCCAGCTCCTTTCATTCAGTCAGTAG
The DNA here is from genome assembly GCF_046119375.1 of Phyllobates terribilis. Classification (NCBI taxonomy): domain Eukaryota; kingdom Metazoa; phylum Chordata; class Amphibia; order Anura; family Dendrobatidae; genus Phyllobates; species Phyllobates terribilis. Next base: position 4,281 of record NW_027371807.1, read on the forward strand.
CTTCAAACATTTCTGGTATATGAAAAACATGTTTTTCAATGGCAAAAATCAATGAATATTGTAAATGCACAAACAAATATCTCCACATTGCACGGTGCAATTCTGAAATTTTTAGCTTTTTCCTGTTAATCCTAGCATGATAAAGAAGATTCAAAGAGAGTGAGATGCCAGCTCCTTTCATTCAGTCAGTAGCTTCAAACATTTCTGGTATATGAAAAACATGTTTTTCAATGGCAAAAATCAATGAATATTGTAAATGCACAAACAGTAATATCTCCACATTGCAAGGTGCAATTCTGAATTTTTTTGCTTTTTCCTGTTAATCCTAGCATGATAAAGAAGATTCAAAGAGAGTGAGATGCCAGCTCCTTTCATTCAGTCAGTAGCTTCAAACATTTCTGGTATATGAAAAACATGTTTTTCAATGGCAAAAATCAATGAATATTGTAAATGCACAAACAGTAATATCTCCACATTGCAAGGTGCAATTCTGAAATTTTTTGCTTTTTCCTGCTAATCCTAGCATGATAAAGAAGATTCAAAGAGAGTGAGATGCCAGCTCCTTTCATTCAGTCAGTAGCTTCAAACATTTCTGGTATATGAAAAACATGTTTTTCAATGGCAAAAATCAATGAATATTGTAAATGCACAAACAGTAATATCTCCACATTGCACGGTGCAATTCTGAAATTTTTAGCTTTTTCCTGTTAATCCTAGCATGATAAAGAAGATTCAAAGAGAGTGAGATGCCAGCTCCTTTCATTCAGTCAGTAGCTTCAAACATTTCTGGTATATGAAAAACATGTTTTTCAATGGCAAAAATCAATGAATATTGTAAATGCACAAACAGTAATATCTCCACATTGCAAGGTGCAATTCTGAAATTTTTTGCTTTTTCCTGCTAATCCTAGCATGATAAAGAAGATTCAAAGAGAGTGAGATGCCAGCTCCTTTCATTCAGTCAGTAGCTTCAAACATTTCTGGTATATGAAAAACGTTTTTCAATGGCAAAAATCAATGAATATTGTAAATGCACAAACAGTAATATCTCCACATTGCACGGTGCAATTCTGAAATTTTTAGCTTTTTCCTGTTAATCCTAGCATGATAAAGAAGATTCAAAGAGAGTGAGATGCCAGCTCCTTTCATTCAGTCATTAGCTTCAAACATTTCTGGTATATGAAAAACATGTTTTTCAATGGCAAAAATCAATGAATATTGTAAATGCACAAACAGTAATATCTCCACATTGCACGGTGCAATTCTGAAATTTTTAGCTTTTTCCTGTTAATCCTAGCATGATAAAGAAGATTCAAAGAGAGTGAGATGCCAGCTCCTTTCATTCAGTCATTAGCTTCAAACATTTCTGGTATATGAAAAACATGTTTTTCAATGGCAAAAATCAATGAATATTGTAAATGCACAAACAGTAATATCTCCACATTGCATGGTGCAATTCTGAAATTTTTAGCTTTTTCCTGTTAATCCTAGCATGATAAAGAAGATTCAAAGAGAGTGAGATGCCAGCTCCTTTCATTCAGTCAGTAGCTTCAAACATTTCTGGTATATGAAAAACATGTTTTTCAATGGCAAAAATCAATGAATATTGTAAATGCACAAACAGTAATATCTCCACATTGCACGGTGCAATTCTGAAATTTTTAGCTTTTTCCTGTTAATCCTAGCATGATAAAGAAGATTCAAAGAGAGTGAGATGCCAGCTCCTTTCATTCAGTCAGTAGCTTCAAACATTTCTGGTATATGAAAAACATGTTTTTCAATGGCAAAAATCAATGAATATTGTAAATGCACAAACAAATATCTCCACATTGCACGGTGCAATTCTGAAATTTTTAGCTTTTTCCTGTTAATCCTAGCATGATAAAGAAGATTCAAAGAGAGTGAGATGCCAGCTCCTTTCATTCAGTCAGTAGCTTCAAACATTTCTGGTATATGAAAAACATGTTTTTCAATGGCAAAAATCAATGAATATTGTAAATGCACAAACAGTAATATCTCCACATTGCAAGGTGCAATTCTGAATTTTTTTGCTTTTTCCTGTTAATCCTAGCATGATAAAGAAGATTCAAAGAGAGTGAGATGCCAGCTCCTTTCATTCAGTCAGTAGCTTCAAACATTTCTGGTATATGAAAAACATGTTTTTCAATGGCAAAAATCAATGAATATTGTAAATGCACAAACAGTAATATCTCCACATTGCAAGGTGCAATTCTGAAATTTTTTGCTTTTTCCTGCTAATCCTAGCATGATAAAGAAGATTCAAAGAGAGTGAGATGCCAGCTCCTTTCATTCAGTCAGTAGCTTCAAACATTTCTGGTATATGAAAAACATGTTTTTCAATGGCAAAAATCAATGAATATTGTAAATGCACAAACAGTAATATCTCCACATTGCACGGTGCAATTCTGAAATTTTTAGCTTTTTCCTGTTAATCCTAGCATGATAAAGAAGATTCAAAGAGAGTGAGATGCCAGCTCCTTTCATTCAGTCAGTAGCTTCAAACATTTCTGGTATATGAAAAACATGTTTTTCAATGGCAAAAATCAATGAATATTGTAAATGCACAAACAGTAATATCTCCACATTGCAAGGTGCAATTCTGAAATTTTTTGCTTTTTCCTGCTAATCCTAGCATGATAAAGAAGATTCAAAGAGAGTGAGATGCCAGCTCCTTTCATTCAGTCAGTAGCTTCAAACATTTCTGGTATATGAAAAACGTTTTTCAATGGCAAAAATCAATGAATATTGTAAATGCACAAACAGTAATATCTCCACATTGCACGGTGCAATTCTGAAATTTTTAGCTTTTTCCTGTTAATCCTAGCATGATAAAGAAGATTCAAAGAGAGTGAGATGCCAGCTCCTTTCATTCAGTCATTAGCTTCAAACATTTCTGGTATATGAAAAACATGTTTTTCAATGGCAAAAATCAATGAATATTGTAAATGCACAAACAGTAATATCTCCACATTGCACGGTGCAATTCTGAAATTTTTAGCTTTTTCCTGTTAATCCTAGCATGATAAAGAAGATTCAAAGAGAGTGAGATGCCAGCTCCTTTCATTCAGTCATTAGCTTCAAACATTTCTGGTATATGAAAAACATGTTTTTCAATGGCAAAAATCAATGAATATTGTAAATGCACAAACAGTAATATCTCCACATTGCACGGTGCAATTCTGAAATTTTTAGCTTTTTCCTGTTAATCCTAGCATGATAAAGAAGATTCAAAGAGAGTGAGATGCCAGCTCCTTTCATTCAGTCAGTAGCTTCAAACATTTCTGGTATATGAAAAACATGTTTTTCAATGGCAAAAATCAATGAATATTGTAAATGCACAAACAGTAATATCTCCACATTGCACGGTGCAATTCTGAAATTTTTAGCTTTTTCCTGTTAATCCTAGCATGATAAAGAAGATTCAAAGAGAGTGAGATGCCAGCTCCTTTCATTCAGTCAGTAGCTTCAAACATTTCTGGTATATGAAAAACATGTTTTTCAATGGCAAAAATCAATGAATATTGTAAATGCACAAACAGTAATATCTCCACATTGCAAGGTGCAATTCTGAAATTTTTTGCTTTTTCCTGCTAATCCTAGCATGATAAAGAAGATTCAAAGAGAGTGAGATGCCAGCTCCTTTCATTCAGTCAGTAGCTTCAAACATTTCTGGTATATGAAAAACATGTTTTTCAATGGCAAAAATCAATGAATATTGTAAATGCACAAACAGTAATATCTCCACATTGCACGGTGCAATTCTGAAATTTTTAGCTTTTTCCTGTTAATCCTAGCATGATAAAGAAGATTCAAAGAGAGTGAGATGCCAGCTCCTTTCATTCAGTCATTAGCTTCAAACATTTCTGGTATATGAAAAACATGTTTTTCAATGGCAAAAATCAATGAATATTGTAAATGCACAAACAGTAATATCTCCACATTGCACGGTGCAATTCTGAAATTTTTAGCTTTTTCCTGTTAATCCTAGCATGATAAAGAAGATTCAAAGAGAGTGAGATGCCAGCTCCTTTCATTCAGTCAGTAGCTTCAAACATTTCTGGTATATGAAAAACATGTTTTTCAATGGCAAAAATCAATGAATATTGTAAATGCACAAACAGTAATATCTCCACATTGCAAGGTGCAATTCTGAAATTTTTTGCTTTTTCCTGCTAATCCTAGCATGATAAAGAAGATTCAAAGAGAGTGAGATGCCAGCTCCTTTCATTCAGTCAGTAGCTTCAAACATTTCTGGTATATGAAAAACATGTTTTTCAATGGCAAAAATCAATGAATATTGTAAATGCACAAACAGTAATATCTCCACAGTGCAAGGTGCAATTCTGAAATTTTTTGCTTTTTCCTGTTAATCCTAGCATGATAAAGAAGATTCAAAGAGAGTGAGATGCCAGCTCCTTTCATTCAGTCAGTAGCTTCAAACATTTCTGGTATATGAAAAACATGTTTTTCAATGGCAAAAATCAATGAATATTGTAAATGCACAAACAGTAATATCTCCACATTGCAAGGTGCAATTCTGAAATTTTTTGCTTTTTCCTGCTAATCCTAGCATGATAAAGAAGATTCAAAGAGAGTGATATGCCAGCTCCTTTCATTCAGTCAGTAGCTTCAAACATTTCTGGTATATGAAAAACATGTTTTTCAATGGCAAAAATCAATGAATATTGTAAATGCACAAACAGTAATATCTCCACATTGCACGGTGCAATTCTGAAATTTTTAGCTTTTTCCTGTTAATCCTAGCATGATAAAGAAGATTCAAAGAGAGTGAGATGCCAGCTCCTTTCATTCAGTCAGTAGCTTCAAACATTTCTGGTATATGAAAAACATGTTTTTCAATGGCAAAAATCAATGAATATTGTAAATGCACAAACAGTAATATCTCCACATTGCAAGGTGCAATTCTGAAATTTTTTGCTTTTTCCTGCTAATCCTAGCATGATAAAGAAGATTCAAAGAGAGTGAGATGCCAGCTCCTTTCATTCAGTCAGTAGCTTCAAACATTTCTGGTATATGAAAAACATGTTTTTCAATGGCAAAAATCAATGAATATTGTAAATGCACAAACAGTAATATCTCCACATTGCACGGTGCAATTCTGAAATTTTTAGCTTTTTCCTGTTAATCCTAGCATGATAAAGAAGATTCAAAGAGAGTGAGATGCCAGCTCCTTTCATTCAGTCATTAGCTTCAAACATTTCTGGTATATGAAAAACATGTTTTTCAATGGCAAAAATCAATGAATATTGTAAATGCACAAACAGTAATATCTCCACATTGCACGGTGCAATTCTGAAATTTTTAGCTTTTTCCTGTTAATCCTAGCATGATAAAGAAGATTCAAAGAGAGTGAGATGCCAGCTCCTTTCATTCAGTCAGTAGCTTCAAACATTTCTGGTATATGAAAAACATGTTTTTCAATGGCAAAAATCAATGAATATTGTAAATGCACAAACAGTAATATCTCCACATTGCAAGGTGCAATTCTGAAATTTTTTGCTTTTTCCTGTTAATCCTAGCATGATAAAGAAGATTCAAAGAGAGTGAGATGCCAGCTCCTTTCATTCAGTCAGTAGCTTCAAACATTTCTGGTATATGAAAAACATGTTTTTCAATGGCAAAAATCAATGAATATTGTAAATGCACAAACAGTAATATCTCCACATTGCAAGGTGCAATTCTGAAATTTTTTGCTTTTTCCTGCTAATCCTAGCATGATAAAGAAGATTCAAAGAGAGTGAGATGCCAGCTCCTTTCATTCAGTCAGTAGCTTCAAACATTTCTGGTATATGAAAAACATGTTTTTCAATGGCAAAAATCAATGAATATTGTAAATGCACAAACAGTAATATCTCCACATTGCACGGTGCAATTCTGAAATTTTTAGCTTTTTCCTGTTAATCCTAGCATGATAAAGAAGATTCAAAGAGAGTGAGATGCCAGCTCCTTTCATTCAGTCAGTAGCTTCAAACATTTCTGGTATATGAAAAACATGTTTTTCAATGGCAAAAATCAATGAATATTGTAAATGCACAAACAAATATCTCCACATTGCACGGTGCAATTCTGAAATTTTTAGCTTTTTCCTGTTAATCCTAGCATGATAAAGAAGATTCAAAGAGAGTGAGATGCCAGCTCCTTTCATTCAGTCAGTAGCTTCAAACATTTCTGGTATATGAAAAACATGTTTTTCAATGGCAAAAATCAATGAATATTGTAAATGCACAAACAGTAATATCTCCACATTGCAAGGTGCAATTCTGAATTTTTTTGCTTTTTCCTGTTAATCCTAGCATGATAAAGAAGATTCAAAGAGAGTGAGATGCCAGCTCCTTTCATTCAGTCAGTAGCTTCAAACATTTCTGGTATATGAAAAACATGTTTTTCAATGGCAAAAATCAATGAATATTGTAAATGCACAAACAGTAATATCTCCACATTGCAAGGTGCAATTCTGAAATTTTTTGCTTTTTCCTGCTAATCCTAGCATGATAAAGAAGATTCAAAGAGAGTGAGATGCCAGCTCCTTTCATTCAGTCAGTAGCTTCAAACATTTCTGGTATATGAAAAACATGTTTTTCAATGGCAAAAATCAATGAATATTGTAAATGCACAAACAGTAATATCTCCACATTGCACGGTGCAATTCTGAAATTTTTAGCTTTTTCCTGTTAATCCTAGCATGATAAAGAAGATTCAAAGAGAGTGAGATGCCAGCTCCTTTCATTCAGTCAGTAGCTTCAAACATTTCTGGTATATGAAAAACATGTTTTTCAATGGCAAAAATCAATGAATATTGTAAATGCACAAACAGTAATATCTCCACATTGCAAGGTGCAATTCTGAAATTTTTTGCTTTTTCCTGCTAATCCTAGCATGATAAAGAAGATTCAAAGAGAGTGAGATGCCAGCTCCTTTCATTCAGTCAGTAGCTTCAAACATTTCTGGTATATGAAAAACGTTTTTCAATGGCAAAAATCAATGAATATTGTAAATGCACAAACAGTAATATCTCCACATTGCACGGTGCAATTCTGAAATTTTTAGCTTTTTCCTGTTAATCCTAGCATGATAAAGAAGATTCAAAGAGAGTGAGATGCCAGCTCCTTTCATTCAGTCATTAGCTTCAAACATTTCTGGTATATGAAAAACATGTTTTTCAATGGCAAAAATCAATGAATATTGTAAATGCACAAACAGTAATATCTCCACATTGCACGGTGCAATTCTGAAATTTTTAGCTTTTTCCTGTTAATCCTAGCATGATAAAGAAGATTCAAAGAGAGTGAGATGCCAGCTCCTTTCATTCAGTCATTAGCTTCAAACATTTCTGGTATATGAAAAACATGTTTTTCAATGGCAAAAATCAATGAATATTGTAAATGCACAAACAGTAATATCTCCACATTGCATGGTGCAATTCTGAAATTTTTAGCTTTTTCCTGTTAATCCTAGCATGATAAAGAAGATTCAAAGAGAGTGAGATGCCAGCTCCTTTCATTCAGTCAGTAGCTTCAAACATTTCTGGTATATGAAAAACATGTTTTTCAATGGCAAAAATCAATGAATATTGTAAATGCACAAACAGTAATATCTCCACATTGCACGGTGCAATTCTGAAATTTTTAGCTTTTTCCTGTTAATCCTAGCATGATAAAGAAGATTCAAAGAGAGTGAGATACCAGCTCCTTTCATTCAGTCAGTAGCTTCAAACATTTCTGGTATATGAAAAACATGTTTTTCAATGGCAAAAATCAATGAATATTGTAAATGCACAAACAAATATCTCCACATTGCACGGTGCAATTCTGAAATTTTTAGCTTTTTCCTGTTAATCCTAGCATGATAAAGAAGATTCAAAGAGAGTGAGATGCCAGCTCCTTTCATTCAGTCAGTAGCTTCAAACATTTCTGGTATATGAAAAACATGTTTTTCAATGGCAAAAATCAATGAATATTGTAAATGCACAAACAGTAATATCTCCACATTGCAAGGTGCAATTCTGAATTTTTTTGCTTTTTCCTGTTAATCCTAGCATGATAAAGAAGATTCAAAGAGAGTGAGATGCCAGCTCCTTTCATTCAGTCAGTAGCTTCAAACATTTCTGGTATATGAAAAACATGTTTTTCAATGGCAAAAATCAATGAATATTGTAAATGCACAAACAGTAATATCTCCACATTGCAAGGTGCAATTCTGAAATTTTTTGCTTTTTCCTGCTAATCCTAGCATGATAAAGAAGATTCAAAGAGAGTGAGATGCCAGCTCCTTTCATTCAGTCAGTAGCTTCAAACATTTCTGGTATATGAAAAACATGTTTTTCAATGGCAAAAATCAATGAATATTGTAAATGCACAAACAGTAATATCTCCACATTGCACGGTGCAATTCTGAAATTTTTAGCTTTTTCCTGTTAATCCTAGCATGATAAAGAAGATTCAAAGAGAGTGAGATGCCAGCTCCTTTCATTCAGTCAGTAGCTTCAAACATTTCTGGTATATGAAAAACATGTTTTTCAATGGCAAAAATCAATGAATATTGTAAATGCACAAACAGTAATATCTCCACATTGCAAGGTGCAATTCTGAAATTTTTTGCTTTTTCCTGCTAATCCTAGCATGATAAAGAAGATTCAAAGAGAGTGAGATGCCAGCTCCTTTCATTCAGTCAGTAGCTTCAAACATTTCTGGTATATGAAAAACGTTTTTCAATGGCAAAAATCAATGAATATTGTAAATGCACAAACAGTAATATCTCCACATTGCACGGTGCAATTCTGAAATTTTTAGCTTTTTCCTGTTAATCCTAGCATGATAAAGAAGATTCAAAGAGAGTGAGATGCCAGCTCCTTTCATTCAGTCATTAGCTTCAAACATTTCTGGTATATGAAAAACATGTTTTTCAATGGCAAAAATCAATGAATATTGTAAATGCACAAACAGTAATATCTCCACATTGCACGGTGCAATTCTGAAATTTTTAGCTTTTTCCTGTTAATCCTAGCATGATAAAGAAGATTCAAAGAGAGTGAGATGCCAGCTCCTTTCATTCAGTCATTAGCTTCAAACATTTCTGGTATATGAAAAACATGTTTTTCAATGGCAAAAATCAATGAATATTGTAAATGCACAAACAGTAATATCTCCACATTGCACGGTGCAATTCTGAAATTTTTAGCTTTTTCCTGTTAATCCTAGCATGATAAAGAAGATTCAAAGAGAGTGAGATGCCAGCTCCTTTCATTCAGTCAGTAGCTTCAAACATTTCTGGTATATGAAAAACATGTTTTTCAATGGCAAAAATCAATGAATATTGTAAATGCACAAACAGTAATATCTCCACATTGCACGGTGCAATTCTGAAATTTTTAGCTTTTTCCTGTTAATCCTAGCATGATAAAGAAGATTCAAAGAGAGTGAGATGCCAGCTCCTTTCATTCAGTCAGTAGCTTCAAACATTTCTGGTATATGAAAAACATGTTTTTCAATGGCAAAAATCAATGAATATTGTAAATGCACAAACAGTAATATCTCCACATTGCAAGGTGCAATTCTGAAATTTTTTGCTTTTTCCTGCTAATCCTAGCATGATAAAGAAGATTCAAAGAGAGTGAGATGCCAGCTCCTTTCATTCAGTCAGTAGCTTCAAACATTTCTGGTATATGAAAAACATGTTTTTCAATGGCAAAAATCAATGAATATTGTAAATGCACAAACAGTAATATCTCCACATTGCACGGTGCAATTCTGAAATTTTTAGCTTTTTCCTGTTAATCCTAGCATGATAAAGAAGATTCAAAGAGAGTGAGATGCCAGCTCCTTTCATTCAGTCATTAGCTTCAAACATTTCTGGTATATGAAAAACATGTTTTTCAATGGCAAAAATCAATGAATATTGTAAATGCACAAACAGTAATATCTCCACATTGCACGGTGCAATTCTGAAATTTTTAGCTTTTTCCTGTTAATCCTAGCATGATAAAGAAGATTCAAAGAGAGTGAGATGCCAGCTCCTTTCATTCAGTCATTAGCTTCAAACATTTCTGGTATATGAAAAACATGTTTTTCAATGGCAAAAATCAATGAATATTGTAAATGCACAAACAGTAATATCTCCACATTGCACGGTGCAATTCTGAAATTTTTAGCTTTTTCCTGTTAATCCTAGCATGATACAGAAGATTCAAAGAGAGTGAGATGCCAGCTCCTTTCATTCAGTCAGTAGCTTCAAACATTTCTGGTATATGAAAAACATGTTTTTCAATGGCAAAAATCAATGAATATTGTAAATGCACAAACAGTAATATCTCCACATTGCAAGGTGCAATTCTGAAATTTTTTGCTTTTTCCTGTTAATCCTAGCATGATAAAGAAGATTCAAAGAGAGTGAGATGCCAGCTCCTTTCATTCAGTCAGTAGCTTCAAACATTTCTGGTATATGAAAAACATGTTTTTCAATGGCAAAAATCAATGAATATTGTAAATGCACAAACAGTAATATCTCCACATTGCAAGGTGCAATTCTGAAATTTTTTGCTTTTTCCTGCTAATCCTAGCATGATAAAGAAGATTCAAAGAGAGTGAGATGCCAGCTCCTTTCATTCAGTCAGTAGCTTCAAACATTTCTGGTATATGAAAAACATGTTTTTCAATGGCAAAAATCAATGAATATTGTAAATGCACAAACAGTAATATCTCCACATTGCACGGTGCAATTCTGAAATTTTTAGCTTTTTCCTGTTAATCCTAGCATGATAAAGAAGATTCAAAGAGAGTGAGATGCCAGCTCCTTTCATTCAGTCAGTAGCTTCAAACATTTCTGGTATATGAAAAACATGTTTTTCAATGGCAAAAATCAATGAATATTGTAAATGCACAAACAGTAATATCTCCACATTGCAAGGTGCAATTCTGAAATGTTTTGCTTTTTCCTGCTAATCCTAGCATGATAAAGAAGATTCAAAGAGAGTGAGATGCCAGCTCCTTTCATTCAGTCAGTAGCTTCAAACATTTCTGGTATATGAAAAACATGTTTTTCAATGGCAAAAATCAATGAATATTGTAAATGCACAAACAGTAATATCTCCACATTGCAAGGTGCAATTCTGAAATTTTTTGCTTTTTCCTGCTAATCCTAGCATGATAAAGAAGATTCAAAGAGAGTGAGATGCCAGCTCCTTTCATTCAGTCAGTAGCTTCAAACATTTCTGGTATATGAAAAACATGTTTTTCAATGGCAAAAATCAATGAATATTGTAAATGCACAAACAGTAATATCTCCACATTGCACGGTGCAATTCTGAAATTTTTAGCTTTTTCCTGTTAATCCTAGCATGATAAAGAAGATTCAAAGAGAGTGAGATGCCAGCTCCTTTCATTCAGTCAGTAGCTTCAAACATTTCTGGTATATGAAAAACATGTTTTTCAATGGCAAAAATCAATGAATATTGTAAATGCACAAACAGTAATATCTCCACATTGCAAGGTGCAATTCTGAAATTTTTTGCTTTTTCCTGCTAATCCTAGCATGATAAAGAAGATTCAAAGAGAGTGAGATGCCAGCTCCTTTCATTCAGTCAGTAGCTTCAAACATTTCTGGTATATGAAAAACATGTTTTTCAATGGCAAAAATCAATGAATATTGTAAATGCACAAACAGTAATATCTCCACATTGCAAGGTGCAATTCTGAAATTTTTTGCTTTTTCCTGCTAATCCTAGCATGATAAAGAAGATTCAAAGAGAGTGAGATGCCAGCTCCTTTCATTCAGTCAGTAGCTTCAAACATTTCTGGTATATGAAAAACATGTTTTTCAATGGCAAAAATCAATGAATATTGTAAATGCACAAACAGTAATATCTCCACATTGCAAGGTGCAATTCTGAAATTTTTTGCTTTTTCCTGCTAATCCTAGCATGATAAAGAAGATTCAAAGAGAGTGAGATGCCAGCTCCTTTCATTCAGTCAGTAGCTTCAAACATTTCTGGTATATGAAAAACATGTTTTTCAATGGCAAAAATCAATGAATATTGTAAATGCACAAACAGTAATATCTCCACATTGCACGGTGCAATTCTGAAATTTTTAGCTTTTTCCTGTTAATCCTAGCATGATAAAGAAGATTCAAAGAGAGTGAGATGCCAGCTCCTTTCATTCAGTCATTAGCTTCAAACATTTCTGGTATATGAAAAACATGTTTTTCAATGGCAAAAATCAATGAATATTGTAAATGCACAAACAGTAATATCTCCACATTGCACGGTGCAATTCTGAAATTTTTAGCTTTTTCCTGTTAATCCTAGCATGATAAAGAAGATTCAAAGAGAGTGAGATGCCAGCTCCTTTCATTCAGTCATTAGCTTCAAACATTTCTGGTATATGAAAAACATGTTTTTCAATGGCAAAAATCAATGAATATTGTAAATGCACAAACAGTAATATCTCCACATTGCACGGTGCAATTCTGAAATTTTTAGCTTTTTCCTGTTAATCCTAGCATGATACAGAAGATTCAAAGAGAGTGAGATGCCAGCTCCTTTCATTCAGTCAGTAGCTTCAAACATTTCTGGTATATGAAAAACATGTTTTTCAATGGCAAAAATCAATGAATATTGTAAATGCACAAACAGTAATATCTCCACATTGCAAGGTGCAATTCTGAAATTTTTTGCTTTTTCCTGTTAATCCTAGCATGATAAAGAAGATTCAAAGAGAGTGAGATGCCAGCTCCTTTCATTCAGTCAGTAGCTTCAAACATTTCTGGTATATGAAAAACATGTTTTTCAATGGCAAAAATCAATGAATATTGTAAATGCACAAACAGTAATATCTCCACATTGCAAGGTGCAATTCTGAAATTTTTTTGCTTTTTCCTGCTAATCCTAGCATGATAAAGAAGATTCAAAGAGAGTGAGATGCCAGCTCCTTTCATTCAGTCAGTAGCTTCAAACATTTCTGGTATATGAAAAACATGTTTTTCAATGGCAAAAATCAATGAATATTGTAAATGCACAAACAGTAATATCTCCACATTGCACGGTGCAATTCTGAAATTTTTAGCTTTTTCCTGTTAATCCTAGCATGATAAAGAAGATTCAAAGAGAGTGAGATGCCAGCTCCTTTCATTCAGTCAGTAGCTTCAAACATTTCTGGTATATGAAAAACATGTTTTTCAATGGCAAAAATCAATGAATATTGTAAATGCACAAACAGTAATATCTCCACATTGCAAGGTGCAATTCTGAAATGTTTTGCTTTTTCCTGCTAATCCTAGCATGATAAAGAAGATTCAAAGAGAGTGAGATGCCAGCTCCTTTCATTCAGTCAGTAGCTTCAAACATTTCTGGTATATGAAAAACATGTTTTTCAATGGCAAAAATCAATGAATATTGTAAATGCACAAACAGTAATATCTCCACATTGCAAGGTGCAATTCTGAAATTTTTTGCTTTTTCCTGCTAATCCTAGCATGATAAAGAAGATTCAAAGAGAGTGAGATGCCAGCTCCTTTCATTCAGTCAGTAGCTTCAAACATTTCTGGTATATGAAAAACATGTTTTTCAATGGCAAAAATCAATGAATATTGTAAATGCACAAACAGTAATATCTCCACATTGCACGGTGCAATTCTGAAATTTTTAGCTTTTTCCTGTTAATCCTAGCATGATAAAGAAGATTCAAAGAGAGTGAGATGCCAGCTCCTTTCATTCAGTCAGTAGCTTCAAACATTTCTGGTATATGAAAAACATGTTTTTCAATGGCAAAAATCAATGAATATTGTAAATGCACAAACAGTAATATCTCCACATTGCAAGGTGCAATTCTGAAATTTTTTGCTTTTTCCTGTTAATCCTAGCATGATAAAGTTGATTCAAAGAGAGTGAGATGCCAGCTCCTTTCATTCAGTCAGTAGCTTCAAACATTTCTGGTATATGAAAAACATGTTTTTCAATGGCAAAAATCAATGAATATTGTAAATGCACAAACAGTAATATCTCCACATTGCAAGGTGCAATTCTGAAATTTTTTGCTTTTTCCTGCTAATCCTAGCATGATAAAGAAGATTCAAAGAGAGTGAGATGCCAGCTCCTTTCATTCAGTCAGTAGCTTCAAACATTTCTGGTATATGAAAAACATGTTTTTCAATGGCAAAAATCAATGAATATTGTAAATGCACAAACAGTAATATCTCCACATTGCACGGTGCAATTCTGAAATTTTTAGCTTTTTCCTGTTAATCCTAGCATGATAAAGAAGATTCAAAGAGAGTGAGATGCCAGCTCCTTTCATTCAGTCAGTAGCTTCAAACATTTCTGGTATATGAAAAACATGTTTTTCAATGGCAAAAATCAATGAATATTGTAAATGCACAAACAGTAATATCTCCACATTGCAAGGTGCAATTCTGAAATTTTTTGCTTTTTCCTGCTAATCCTAGCATGATAAAGAAGATTCAAAGAGAGTGAGATGCCAGCTCCTTTCATTCAGTCAGTAGCTTCAAACATTTCTGGTATATGAAAAACATGTTTTTCAATGGCAAAAATCAATGAATATTGTAAATGCACAAACAGTAATATCTCCACATTGCACGGTGCAATTCTGAAATTTTTAGCTTTTTCCTGTTAATCCTAGCATGATAAAGAAGATTCAAAGAGAGTGAGATGCCAGCTCCTTTCATTCAGTCAGTAGCTTCAAACATTTCTGGTATATGAAAAACATGTTTTTCAATGGCAAAAATCAATGAATATTGTAAATGCGCAAACAGTAATATCTCCACATTGCAAGGTGCAATTCTGAAATTTTTTGCTTTTTCCTGTTAATCCTAGCATGATAAAGAAGATTCAAAGAGAGTGAGATGCCAGCTCCTTTCATTCAGTCAGTAGCTTCAAACATTTCTGGTATATGAAAAACATGTTTTTCAATGGCAAAAATCAATGAATATTGTAAATGCACAAACAGTAATATCTCCACATTGCAAGGTGCAATTCTGAAATTTTTTGCTTTTTCCTGCTAATCCTAGCATGATAAAGAAGATTCAAAGAGAGTGATATGCCAGCTCCTTTCATTCAGTCAGTAGCTTCAAACATTTCTGGTATATGAAAAACATGTTTTTCAATGGCAAAAATCAATGAATATTGTAAATGCACAAACAGTAATATCTCCACATTGCACGGTGCAATTCTGAAATTTTTTGCTTTTTCCTGTTAATCCTAGCATGATAAAGAAGATTCAAAGAGAGTGAGATGCCAGCTCCTTTCATTCAGTCAGTAGCTTCAAACATTTCTGGTATATGAAAAACATGTTTTTCAATGGCAAAAATCAATGAATATTGTAAATGCACAAACAGTAATATCTCCACATTGCAAGGTGCAATTCTGAAATTTTTTGCTTTTTCCTGCTAATCCTAGCATGATAAAGAAGATTCAAAGAGAGTGAGATGCCAGCTCCTTTCATTCAGTCAGTAGCTTCAAACATTTCTGGTATATGAAAAACATGTTTTTCAATGGCAAAAATCAATGAATATTGTAAATGCACAAACAGTAATATCTCCACATTGCACGGTGCAATTCTGAATTTTTTAGCTTTTTCCTGTTAATCCTAGCATGATAAAGAAGATTCAAAGAGAGTGAGATGCCAGCTCCTTTCATTCAGTCATTAGCTTCAAACATTTCTGGTATATGAAAAACATGTTTTTCAATGGCAAAAATCAATGAATATTGTAAATGCACAAACAGTAATATCTCCACATTGCACGGTGCAATTCTGAAATTTTTAGCTTTTTCCTGTTAATCCTAGCATGATAAAGAAGATTCAAAGAGAGTGAGATGCCAGCTCCTTTCATTCAGTCAGTAGCTTCAAACATTTCTGGTATATGAAAAACATGTTTTTCAATGGCAAAAATCAATGAATATTGTAAATGCACAAACAGTAATATCTCCACATTGCAAGGTGCAATTCTGAAATTTTTTGCTTTTTCCTGCTAATCCTAGCATGATAAAGAAGATTCAAAGAGAGTGAGATGCCAGCTCCTTTCATTCAGTCAGTAGCTTCAAACATTTCTGGTATATGAAAAACATGTTTTTCAATGGCAAAAATCAATGAATATTGTAAATGCACAAACAGTAATATCTCCACATTGCACAGTGCAATTCTGAAATTTTTAGCTTTTTCCTGTTAATCCTAGCATGATAAAGAAGATTCAAAGAGAGTGAGATGCCAGCTCCTTTCATTCAGTCAGTAGCTTCAAACATTTCTGGTATATGAAAAACATGTTTTTCAATGGCAAAAATCAATGAATATTGTAAATGCACAAACAGTAATATCTCCACATTGCAAGGTGCAATTCTGAAATTTTTTGCTTTTTCCTGCTAATCCTAGCATGATAAAGAAGATTCAAAGAGAGTGAGATGCCAGCTCCTTTCATTCAGTCAGTAGCTTCAAACATTTCTGGTATATGAAAAACATGTTTTTCAATGGCAAAAATCAATGAATATTGTAAATGCACAAACAGTAATATCTCCACATTGCACGGTGCAATTCTGAAATTTTTAGCTTTTTCCTGTTAATCCTAGCATGATAAAGAAGATTCAAAGAGAGTGAGATGCCAGCTCCTTTCATTCAGTCAGTAGCTTCAAACATTTCTGGTATATGAAAAACATGTTTTTCAATGGCAAAAATCAATGAATATTGTAAATGCACAAACAGTAATATCTCCACATTGCAAGGTGCAATTCTGAAATTTTTTGCTTTTTCCTGCTAATCCTAGCATGATAAAGAAGATTCAAAGAGAGTGAGATGCCAGCTCCTTTCATTCAGTCAGTAGCTTCAAACATTTCTGGTATATGAAAAACATGTTTTTCAATGGCAAAAATCAATGAATATTGTAAATGCACAAACAGTAATATCTCCACATTGCAAGGTGCAATTCTGAAATTTTTTGCTTTTTCCTGTTAATCCTAGCATGATAAAGAAGATTCAAAGAGAGTGAGATGCCAGCTCCTTTCATTCAGTCAGTAGCTTCAAACATTTCTGGTATATGAAAAACATGTTTTTCAATGGCAAAAATCAATGAATATTGTAAATGCACAAACAGTAATATCTCCACATTGCAAGGTGCAATTCTGAAATTTTTTGCTTTTTCCTGCTAATCCTAGCATGATAAAGAAGATTCAAAGAGAGTGATATGCCAGCTCCTTTCATTCAGTCAGTAGCTTCAAACATTTCTGGTATATGAAAAACATGTTTTTCAATGGCAAAAATCAATGAATATTGTAAATGCACAAACAGTAATATCTCCACATTGCACGGTGCAATTCTGAAATTTTTAGCTTTTTCCTGTTAATCCTAGCATGATAAAGAAGATTCAAAGAGAGTGAGATGCCAGCTCCTTTCATTCAGTCAGTAGCTTCAAACATTTCTGGTATATGAAAAACATGTTTTTCAATGGCAAAAATCAATGAATATTGTAAATGCACAAACAGTAATATCTCCACATTGCAAGGTGCAATTCTGAAATTTTTTGCTTTTTCCTGCTAATCCTAGCATGATAAAGAAGATTCAAAGAGAGTGAGATGCCAGCTCCTTTCATTCAGTCAGTAGCTTCAAACATTTCTGGTATATGAAAAACATGTTTTTCAATGGCAAAAATCAATGAATATTGTAAATGCACAAACAGTAATATCTCCACATTGCACGGTGCAATTCTGAAATTTTTAGCTTTTTCCTGTTAATCCTAGCATGATAAAGAAGATTCAAAGAGAGTGAGATGCCAGCTCCTTTCATTCAGTCATTAGCTTCAAACATTTCTGGTATATGAAAAACATGTTTTTCAATGGCAAAAATCAATGAATATTGTAAATGCACAAACAGTAATATCTCCACATTGCACGGTGCAATTCTGAAATTTTTAGCTTTTTCCTGTTAATCCTAGCATGATAAAGAAGATTCAAAGAGAGTGAGATGCCAGCTCCTTTCATTCAGTCAGTAGCTTCAAACATTTCTGGTATATGAAAAACATGTTTTTCAATGGCAAAAATCAATGAATATTGTAAATGCACAAACAGTAATATCTCCACATTGCAAGGTGCAATTCTGAAATTTTTTGCTTTTTCCTGTTAATCCTAGCATGATAAAGAAGATTCAAAGAGAGTGAGATGCCAGCTCCTTTCATTCAGTCAGTAGCTTCAAACATTTCTGGTATATGAAAAACATGTTTTTCAATGGCAAAAATCAATGAATATTGTAAATGCACAAACAGTAATATCTCCACATTGCAAGGTGCAATTCTGAAATTTTTTGCTTTTTCCTGCTAATCCTAGCATGATAAAGAAGATTCAAAGAGAGTGAGATGCCAGCTCCT
>NW_027371808.1:0-22671 GCF_046119375.1 Phyllobates terribilis
TTCAGTCAGTAGCTTCAAACATTTCTGGTATATGAAAAACATGTTTTTCAATGGCAAAAATCAATGAATATTGTAAATGCACAAACAGTAATATCTCCACATTGCAAGGTGCAATTCTGAAATTTTTTGCTTTTTCCTGCTAATCCTAGCATGATAAAGAAGATTCAAAGAGAGTGAGATGCCAGCTCCTTTCATTCAGTCAGTAGCTTCAAACATTTCTGGTATATGAAAAACATGTTTTTCAATGGCAAAAATCAATGAATATTGTAAATGCACAAACAGTAATATCTCCACATTGCACGGTGCAATTCTGAAATTTTTAGCTTTTTCCTGTTAATCCTAGCATGATAAAGAAGATTCAAAGAGAGTGAGATGCCAGCTCCTTTCATTCAGTCAGTAGCTTCAAACATTTCTGGTATATGAAAAACATGTTTTTCAATGGCAAAAATCAATGAATATTGTAAATGCACAAACAGTAATATCTCCACATTGCAAGGTGCAATTCTGAAATTTTTTGCTTTTTCCTGCTAATCCTAGCATGATAAAGAAGATTCAAAGAGAGTGAGATGCCAGCTCCTTTCATTCAGTCAGTAGCTTCAAACATTTCTGGTATATGAAAAACATGTTTTTCAATGGCAAAAATCAATGAATATTGTAAATGCACAAACAGTAATATCTCCACATTGCAAGGTGCAATTCTGAAATTCTTTGCTTTTTCCTGTTAATCCTAGCATGATAAAGAAGATTCAAAGAGAGTGAGATGCCAGCTCCTTTCATTCAGTCAGTAGCTTCAAACATTTCTGGTATATGAAAAACATGTTTTTCAATGGCAAAAATCAATGAATATTGTAAATGCACAAACAGTAATATCTCCACATTGCAAGGTGCAATTCTGAAATTTTTTGCTTTTTCCTGCTAATCCTAGCATGATAAAGAAGATTCAAAGAGAGTGAGATGCCAGCTCCTTTCATTCAGTCAGTAGCTTCAAACATTTCTGGTATATGAAAAACATGTTTTTCAATGGCAAAAATCAATGAATATTGTAAATGCACAAACAGTAATATCTCCACATTGCACGGTGCAATTCTGAAATTTTTAGCTTTTTCCTGTTAATCCTAGCATGATAAAGAAGATTCAAAGAGAGTGAGATGCCAGCTCCTTTCATTCAGTCAGTAGCTTCAAACATTTCTGGTATATGAAAAACATGTTTTTCAATGGCAAAAATCAATGAATATTGTAAATGCACAAACAGTAATATCTCCACATTGCAAGGTGCAATTCTGAAATTTTTTGCTTTTTCCTGCTAATCCTAGCATGATAAAGAAGATTCAAAGAGAGTGAGATGCCAGCTCCTTTCATTCAGTCAGTAGCTTCAAACATTTCTGGTATATGAAAAACATGTTTTTCAATGGCAAAAATCAATGAATATTGTAAATGCACAAACAGTAATATCTCCACATTGCACGGTGCAATTCTGAAATTTTTAGCTTTTTCCTGTTAATCCTAGCATGATAAAGAAGATTCAAAGAGAGTGAGATGCCAGCTCCTTTCATTCAGTCAGTAGCTTCAAACATTTCTGGTATATGAAAAACATGTTTTTCAATGGCAAAAATCAATGAATATTGTAAATGCACAAACAGTAATATCTCCACATTGCAAGGTGCAATTCTGAAATTTTTTGCTTTTTCCTGCTAATCCTAGCATGATAAAGAAGATTCAAAGAGAGTGAGATGCCAGCTCCTTTCATTCAGTCAGTAGCTTCAAACATTTCTGGTATATGAAAAACATGTTTTTCAATGGCAAAAATCAATGAATATTGTAAATGCACAAACAGTAATATCTCCACATTGCACGGTGCAATTCTGAAATTTTTAGCTTTTTCCTGTTAGTCCTAGCATGATAAAGAAGATTCAAAGAGAGTGAGATGCCAGCTCCTTTCATTCAGTCAGTAGCTTCAAACATTTCTGGTATATGAAAAACATGTTTTTCAATGGCAAAAATCAATGAATATTGTAAATGCACAAACAGTAATATCTCCACATTGCAAGGTGCAATTCTGAAATTTTTTGCTTTTTCCTGCTAATCCTAGCATGATAAAGAAGATTCAAAGAGAGTGAGATGCCAGCTCCTTTCATTCAGTCAGTAGCTTCAAACATTTCTGGTATATGAAAAACATGTTTTTCAATGGCAAAAATCAATGAATATTGTAAATGCACAAACTAATATCTCCACATTGCACGGTGCAATGCTGAAATTTTTAGCTTTTTCCTGTTAATCCTAGCATGATAAAGAAGATTCAAAGAGAGTGAGATGCCAGCTCCTTTCATTCAGTCAGTAGCTTCAAACATTTCTGGTATATGAAAAACATGTTTTTCAATGGCAAAAATCAATGAATATTGTAAATGCACAAACAGTAATATCTCCACATTGCAAGGTGCAATTCTGAAATTTTTTGCTTTTTCCTGTTAATCCTAGCATGATAAAGAAGATTCAAAGAGAGTGAGATGCCAGCTCCTTTCATTCAGTCAGTAGCTTCAAACATTTCTGGTATATGAAAAACATGTTTTTCAATGGCAAAAATCAATGAATATTGTAAATGCACAAACAGTAATATCTCCACATTGCAAGGTGCAATTCTGAAATTTTTTGCTTTTTCCTGCTAATCCTAGCATGATAAAGAAGATTCAAAGAGAGTGAGATGCCAGCTCCTTTCATTCAGTCAGTAGCTTCAAACATTTCTGGTATATGAAAAACATGTTTTTCAATGGCAAAAATCAATGAATATTGTAAATGCACAAACAGTAATATCTCCACATTGCACGGTGCAATTCTGAAATTTTTAGCTTTTTCCTGTTAATCCTAGCATGATAAAGAAGATTCAAAGAGAGTGAGATGCCAGCTCCTTTCATTCAGTCAGTAGCTTCAAACATTTCTGGTATATGAAAAACATGTTTTTCAATGGCAAAAATCAATGAATATTGTAAATGCACAAACAGTAATATCTCCACATTGCAAGGTGCAATTCTGAAATTTTTTGCTTTTTCCTGCTAATCCTAGCATGATAAAGAAGATTCAAAGAGAGTGAGATGCCAGCTCCTTTCATTCAGTCAGTAGCTTCAAACATTTCTGGTATATGAAAAACATGTTTTTCAATGGCAAAAATCAATGAATATTGTAAATGCACAAACAGTAATATCTCCACATTGCACGGTGCAATTCTGAAATTTTTAGCTTTTTCCTGTTAATCCTAGCATGATAAAGAAGATTCAAAGAGAGTGAGATGCCAGCTCCTTTCATTCAGTCAGTAGCTTCAAACATTTCTGGTATATGAAAAACATGTTTTTCAATGGCAAAAATCAATGAATATTGTAAATGCACAAACAGTAATATCTCCACATTGCAAGGTGCAATTCTGAAATTTTTTGCTTTTTCCTGCTAATCCTAGCATGATAAAGAAGATTCAAAGAGAGTGAGATGCCAGCTCCTTTCATTCAGTCAGTAGCTTCAAACATTTCTGGTATATGAAAAACATGTTTTTCAATGGCAAAAATCAATGAATATTGTAAATGCACAAACAGTAATATCTCCACATTGCAAGGTGCAATTCTGAAATTCTTTGCTTTTTCCTGTTAATCCTAGCATGATAAAGAAGATTCAAAGAGAGTGAGATGCCAGCTCCTTTCATTCAGTCAGTAGCTTCAAACATTTCTGGTATATGAAAAACATGTTTTTCAATGGCAAAAATCAATGAATATTGTAAATGCACAAACAGTAATATCTCCACATTGCAAGGTGCAATTCTGAAATTTTTTGCTTTTTCCTGCTAATCCTAGCATGATAAAGAAGATTCAAAGAGAGTGAGATGCCAGCTCCTTTCATTCAGTCAGTAGCTTCAAACATTTCTGGTATATGAAAAACGTTTTTCAATGGCAAAAATCAATGAATATTGTAAATGCACAAACAGTAATATCTCCACATTGCACGGTGCAATTCTGAAATTTTTTGCTTTTTCCTGTTAATCCTAGCATGATAAAGAAGATTCAAAGAGAGTGAGATGCCAGCTCCTTTCATTCAGTCAGTAGCTTCAAACATTTCTGGTATATGAAAAACATGTTTTTCAATGGCAAAAATCAATGAATATTGTAAATGCACAAACAGTAATATCTCCACATTGCAAGGTGCAATTCTGAAATTTTTTGCTTTTTCCTGTTAATCCTAGCATGATAAAGAAGATTCAAAGAGAGTGAGATGCCAGCTCCTTTCATTCAGTCAGTAGCTTCAAACATTTCTGGTATATGAAAAACATGTTTTTCAATGGCAAAAATCAATGAATATTGTAAATGCACAAACAGTAATATCTCCACATTGCAAGGTGCAATTCTGAAATTTTTTGCTTTTTCCTGCTAATCCTAGCATGATAAAGAAGATTCAAAGAGAGTGAGATGCCAGCTCCTTTCATTCAGTCAGTAGCTTCAAACATTTCTGGTATATGAAAAACATGTTTTTCAATGGCAAAAATCAATGAATATTGTAAATGCACAAACAGTAATATCTCCACATTGCAAGGTGCAATTCTGAAATTTTTTGCTTTTTCCTGCTAATCCTAGCATGATAAAGAAGATTCAAAGAGAGTGAGATGCCAGCTCCTTTCATTCAGTCAGTAGCTTCAAACATTTCTGGTATATGAAAAACATGTTTTTCAATGGCAAAAATCAATGAATATTGTAAATGCACAAACAGTAATATCTCCACATTGCACGGTGCAATTCTGAAATTTTTAGCTTTTTCCTGTTAATCCTAGCATGATAAAGAAGATTCAAAGAGAGTGAGATGCCAGCTCCTTTCATTCAGTCAGTAGCTTCAAACATTTCTGGTATATGAAAAACATGTTTTTCAATGGCAAAAATCAATGAATATTGTAAATGCACAAACAGTAATATCTCCACATTGCAAGGTGCAATTCTGAAATTTTTTGCTTTTTCCTGCTAATCCTAGCATGATAAAGAAGATTCAAAGAGAGTGAGATGCCAGCTCCTTTCATTCAGTCAGTAGCTTCAAACATTTCTGGTATATGAAAAACATGTTTTTCAATGGCAAAAATCAATGAATATTGTAAATGCACAAACTAATATCTCCACATTGCACGGTGCAATGCTGAAATTTTTAGCTTTTTCCTGTTAATCCTAGCATGATAAAGAAGATTCAAAGAGAGTGAGATGCCAGCTCCTTTCATTCAGTCAGTAGCTTCAAACATTTCTGGTATATGAAAAACATGTTTTTCAATGGCAAAAATCAATGAATATTGTAAATGCACAAACAGTAATATCTCCACATTGCAAGGTGCAATTCTGAAATTTTTTGCTTTTTCCTGTTAATCCTAGCATGATAAAGAAGATTCAAAGAGAGTGAGATGCCAGCTCCTTTCATTCAGTCAGTAGCTTCAAACATTTCTGGTATATGAAAAACATGTTTTTCAATGGCAAAAATCAATGAATATTGTAAATGCACAAACAGTAATATCTCCACATTGCAAGGTGCAATTCTGAAATTTTTTGCTTTTTCCTGCTAATCCTAGCATGATAAAGAAGATTCAAAGAGAGTGAGATGCCAGCTCCTTTCATTCAGTCAGTAGCTTCAAACATTTCTGGTATATGAAAAACATGTTTTTCAATGGCAAAAATCAATGAATATTGTAAATGCACAAACAGTAATATCTCCACATTGCACGGTGCAATTCTGAAATTTTTAGCTTTTTCCTGTTAATCCTAGCATGATAAAGAAGATTCAAAGAGAGTGAGATGCCAGCTCCTTTCATTCAGTCAGTAGCTTCAAACATTTCTGGTATATGAAAAACATGTTTTTCAATGGCAAAAATCAATGAATATTGTAAATGCACAAACAGTAATATCTCCACATTGCAAGGTGCAATTCTGAAATTTTTTGCTTTTTCCTGCTAATCCTAGCATGATAAAGAAGATTCAAAGAGAGTGAGATGCCAGCTCCTTTCATTCAGTCAGTAGCTTCAAACATTTCTGGTATATGAAAAACATGTTTTTCAATGGCAAAAATCAATGAATATTGTAAATGCACAAACAGTAATATCTCCACATTGCACGGTGCAATTCTGAAATTTTTAGCTTTTTCCTGTTAATCCTAGCATGATAAAGAAGATTCAAAGAGAGTGAGATGCCAGCTCCTTTCATTCAGTCAGTAGCTTCAAACATTTCTGGTATATGAAAAACATGTTTTTCAATGGCAAAAATCAATGAATATTGTAAATGCACAAACAGTAATATCTCCACATTGCAAGGTGCAATTCTGAAATTTTTTGCTTTTTCCTGCTAATCCTAGCATGATAAAGAAGATTCAAAGAGAGTGAGATGCCAGCTCCTTTCATTCAGTCAGTAGCTTCAAACATTTCTGGTATATGAAAAACATGTTTTTCAATGGCAAAAATCAATGAATATTGTAAATGCACAAACTAATATCTCCACATTGCACGGTGCAATGCTGAAATTTTTAGCTTTTTCCTGTTAATCCTAGCATGATAAAGAAGATTCAAAGAGAGTGAGATGCCAGCTCCTTTCATTCAGTCAGTAGCTTCAAACATTTCTGGTATATGAAAAACATGTTTTTCAATGGCAAAAATCAATGAATATTGTAAATGCACAAACAGTAATATCTCCACATTGCAAGGTGCAATTCTGAAATTTTTTGCTTTTTCCTGTTAATCCTAGCATGATAAAGAAGATTCAAAGAGAGTGAGATGCCAGCTCCTTTCATTCAGTCAGTAGCTTCAAACATTTCTGGTATATGAAAAACATGTTTTTCAATGGCAAAAATCAATGAATATTGTAAATGCACAAACAGTAATATCTCCACATTGCAAGGTGCAATTCTGAAATTTTTTGCTTTTTCCTGCTAATCCTAGCATGATAAAGAAGATTCAAAGAGAGTGAGATGCCAGCTCCTTTCATTCAGTCAGTAGCTTCAAACATTTCTGGTATATGAAAAACATGTTTTTCAATGGCAAAAATCAATGAATATTGTAAATGCACAAACAGTAATATCTCCACATTGCACGGTGCAATTCTGAAATTTTTAGCTTTTTCCTGTTAATCCTAGCATGATAAAGAAGATTCAAAGAGAGTGAGATGCCAGCTCCTTTCATTCAGTCAGTAGCTTCAAACATTTCTGGTATATGAAAAACATGTTTTTCAATGGCAAAAATCAATGAATATTGTAAATGCACAAACAGTAATATCTCCACATTGCAAGGTGCAATTCTGAAATTTTTTGCTTTTTCCTGCTAATCCTAGCATGATAAAGAAGATTCAAAGAGAGTGAGATGCCAGCTCCTTTCATTCAGTCAGTAGCTTCAAACATTTCTGGTATATGAAAAACATGTTTTTCAATGGCAAAAATCAATGAATATTGTAAATGCACAAACAGTAATATCTCCACATTGCACGGTGCAATTCTGAAATTTTTAGCTTTTTCCTGTTAATCCTAGCATGATAAAGAAGATTCAAAGAGAGTGAGATGCCAGCTCCTTTCATTCAGTCAGTAGCTTCAAACATTTCTGGTATATGAAAAACATGTTTTTCAATGGCAAAAATCAATGAATATTGTAAATGCACAAACAGTAATATCTCCACATTGCAAGGTGCAATTCTGAAATTTTTTGCTTTTTCCTGCTAATCCTAGCATGATAAAGAAGATTCAAAGAGAGTGAGATGCCAGCTCCTTTCATTCAGTCAGTAGCTTCAAACATTTCTGGTATATGAAAAACATGTTTTTCAATGGCAAAAATCAATGAATATTGTAAATGCACAAACAGTAATATCTCCACATTGCACTGTGCAATTCTGAAATTTTTAGCTTTTTCATGTTAATCCTAGCATGATAAAGATTCAAAGAGAGTGAGATGCCAGCTCCTTTCATTCAGTCAGTAGCTTCAAACATTTCTGGTATATGAAAAACATGTTTTTCAATGGCAAAAATCAATGAATATTGTAAATGCACAAACAGTAATATCTCCACATTGCAAGGTGCAATTCTGAAATTTTTTGCTTTTTCCTGTTAATCCTAGCATGATAAAGAAGATTCAAAGAGAGTGAGATGCCAGCTCCTTTCATTCAGTCAGTAGCTTCAAACATTTCTGGTATATGAAAAACATGTTTTTCAATGGCAAAAATCAATGAATATTGTAAATGCACAAACAGTAATATCTCCACATTGCAAGGTGCAATTCTGAAATTTTTTGCTTTTTCCTGCTAATCCTAGCATGATAAAGAAGATTCAAAGAGAGTGAGATGCCAGCTCCTTTCATTCAGTCAGTAGCTTCAAACATTTCTGGTATATGAAAAACATGTTTTTCAATGGCAAAAATCAATGAATATTGTAAATGCACAAACAGTAATATCTCCACATTGCACGGTGCAATTCTGAAATTTTTAGCTTTTTCCTGTTAATCCTAGCATGATAAAGAAGATTCAAAGAGAGTGAGATGCCAGCTCCTTTCATTCAGTCAGTAGCTTCAAACATTTCTGGTATATGAAAAACATGTTTTTCAATGGCAAAAATCAATGAATATTGTAAATGCACAAACAGTAATATCTCCACATTGCAAGGTGCAATTCTGAAATTTTTTGCTTTTTCCTGCTAATCCTAGCATGATAAAGAAGATTCAAAGAGAGTGAGATGCCAGCTCCTTTCATTCAGTCAGTAGCTTCAAACATTTCTGGTATATGAAAAACATGTTTTTCAATGGCAAAAATCAATGAATATTGTAAATGCACAAACTAATATCTCCACATTGCACGGTGCAATGCTGAAATTTTTAGCTTTTTCCTGTTAATCCTAGCATGATAAAGAAGATTCAAAGAGAGTGAGATGCCAGCTCCTTTCATTCAGTCAGTAGCTTCAAACATTTCTGGTATATGAAAAACATGTTTTTCAATGGCAAAAATCAATGAATATTGTAAATGCACAAACAGTAATATCTCCACATTGCAAGGTGCAATTCTGAAATTTTTTGCTTTTTCCTGTTAATCCTAGCATGATAAAGAAGATTCAAAGAGAGTGAGATGCCAGCTCCTTTCATTCAGTCAGTAGCTTCAAACATTTCTGGTATATGAAAAACATGTTTTTCAATGGCAAAAATCAATGAATATTGTAAATGCACAAACAGTAATATCTCCACATTGCAAGGTGCAATTCTGAAATTTTTTGCTTTTTCCTGCTAATCCTAGCATGATAAAGAAGATTCAAAGAGAGTGAGATGCCAGCTCCTTTCATTCAGTCAGTAGCTTCAAACATTTCTGGTATATGAAAAACATGTTTTTCAATGGCAAAAATCAATGAATATTGTAAATGCACAAACAGTAATATCTCCACATTGCACGGTGCAATTCTGAAATTTTTAGCTTTTTCCTGTTAATCCTAGCATGATAAAGAAGATTCAAAGAGAGTGAGATGCCAGCTCCTTTCATTCAGTCAGTAGCTTCAAACATTTCTGGTATATGAAAAACATGTTTTTCAATGGCAAAAATCAATGAATATTGTAAATGCACAAACAGTAATATCTCCACATTGCAAGGTGCAATTCTGAAATTTTTTGCTTTTTCCTGCTAATCCTAGCATGATAAAGAAGATTCAAAGAGAGTGAGATGCCAGCTCCTTTCATTCAGTCAGTAGCTTCAAACATTTCTGGTATATGAAAAACATGTTTTTCAATGGCAAAAATCAATGAATATTGTAAATGCACAAACAGTAATATCTCCACATTGCACGGTGCAATTCTGAAATTTTTAGCTTTTTCCTGTTAATCCTAGCATGATAAAGAAGATTCAAAGAGAGTGAGATGCCAGCTCCTTTCATTCAGTCAGTAGCTTCAAACATTTCTGGTATATGAAAAACATGTTTTTCAATGGCAAAAATCAATGAATATTGTAAATGCACAAACAGTAATATCTCCACATTGCAAGGTGCAATTCTGAAATTTTTTGCTTTTTCCTGCTAATCCTAGCATGATAAAGAAGATTCAAAGAGAGTGAGATGCCAGCTCCTTTCATTCAGTCAGTAGCTTCAAACATTTCTGGTATATGAAAAACATGTTTTTCAATGGCAAAAATCAATGAATATTGTAAATGCACAAACAGTAATATCTCCACATTGCACTGTGCAATTCTGAAATTTTTAGCTTTTTCATGTTAATCCTAGCATGATAAAGATTCAAAGAGAGTGAGATGCCAGCTCCTTTCATTCAGTCAGTAGCTTCAAACATTTCTGGTATATGAAAAACATGTTTTTCAATGGCAAAAATCAATGAATATTGTAAATGCACAAACAGTAATATCTCCACATTGCAAGGTGCAATTCTGAAATTTTTTGCTTTTTCCTGTTAATCCTAGCATGATAAAGAAGATTCAAAGAGAGTGAGATGCCAGCTCCTTTCATTCAGTCAGTAGCTTCAAACATTTCTGGTATATGAAAAACATGTTTTTCAATGGCAAAAATCAATGAATATTGTAAATGCACAAACAGTAATATCTCCACATTGCAAGGTGCAATTCTGAAATTTTTTGCTTTTTCCTGCTAATCCTAGCATGATAAAGAAGATTCAAAGAGAGTGAGATGCCAGCTCCTTTCATTCAGTCAGTAGCTTCAAACATTTCTGGTATATGAAAAACATGTTTTTCAATGGCAAAAATCAATGAATATTGTAAATGCACAAACAGTAATATCTCCACATTGCACGGTGCAATTCTGAAATTTTTAGCTTTTTCCTGTTAATCCTAGCATGATAAAGAAGATTCAAAGAGAGTGAGATGCCAGCTCCTTTCATTCAGTCAGTAGCTTCAAACATTTCTGGTATATGAAAAACATGTTTTTCAATGGCAAAAATCAATGAATATTGTAAATGCACAAACAGTAATATCTCCACATTGCAAGGTGCAATTCTGAAATTTTTTGCTTTTTCCTGCTAATCCTAGCATGATAAAGAAGATTCAAAGAGAGTGAGATGCCAGCTCCTTTCATTCAGTCAGTAGCTTCAAACATTTCTGGTATATGAAAAACATGTTTTTCAATGGCAAAAATCAATGAATATTGTAAATGCACAAACAGTAATATCTCCACATTGCACGGTGCAATTCTGAAATTTTTAGCTTTTTCCTGTTAATCCTAGCATGATAAAGAAGATTCAAAGAGAGTGAGATGCCAGCTCCTTTCATTCAGTCAGTAGCTTCAAACATTTCTGGTATATGAAAAACATGTTTTTCAATGGCAAAAATCAATGAATATTGTAAATGCACAAACAGTAATATCTCCACATTGCAAGGTGCAATTCTGAAATTTTTTGCTTTTTCCTGCTAATCCTAGCATGATAAAGAAGATTCAAAGAGAGTGAGATGCCAGCTCCTTTCATTCAGTCAGTAGCTTCAAACATTTCTGGTATATGAAAAACATGTTTTTCAATGGCAAAAATCAATGAATATTGTAAATGCACAAACAGTAATATCTCCACATTGCAAGGTGCAATTCTGAAATTCTTTGCTTTTTCCTGTTAATCCTAGCATGATAAAGAAGATTCAAAGAGAGTGAGATGCCAGCTCCTTTCATTCAGTCAGTAGCTTCAAACATTTCTGGTATATGAAAAACATGTTTTTCAATGGCAAAAATCAATGAATATTGTAAATGCACAAACAGTAATATCTCCACATTGCAAGGTGCAATTCTGAAATTTTTTGCTTTTTCCTGCTAATCCTAGCATGATAAAGAAGATTCAAAGAGAGTGAGATGCCAGCTCCTTTCATTCAGTCAGTAGCTTCAAACATTTCTGGTATATGAAAAACATGTTTTTCAATGGCAAAAATCAATGAATATTGTAAATGCACAAACAGTAATATCTCCACATTGCACGGTGCAATTCTGAAATTTTTAGCTTTTTCCTGTTAATCCTAGCATGATAAAGAAGATTCAAAGAGAGTGAGATGCCAGCTCCTTTCATTCAGTCAGTAGCTTCAAACATTTCTGGTATATGAAAAACATGTTTTTCAATGGCAAAAATCAATGAATATTGTAAATGCACAAACAGTAATATCTCCACATTGCAAGGTGCAATTCTGAAATTTTTTGCTTTTTCCTGCTAATCCTAGCATGATAAAGAAGATTCAAAGAGAGTGAGATGCCAGCTCCTTTCATTCAGTCAGTAGCTTCAAACATTTCTGGTATATGAAAAACATGTTTTTCAATGGCAAAAATCAATGAATATTGTAAATGCACAAACAGTAATATCTCCACATTGCACGGTGCAATTCTGAAATTTTTAGCTTTTTCCTGTTAATCCTAGCATGATAAAGAAGATTCAAAGAGAGTGAGATGCCAGCTCCTTTCATTCAGTCAGTAGCTTCAAACATTTCTGGTATATGAAAAACATGTTTTTTCAATGGCAAAAATCAATGAATATTGTAAATGCACAAACAGTAATATCTCCACATTGCAAGGTGCAATTCTGAAATTTTTTGCTTTTTCCTGCTAATCCTAGCATGATAAAGAAGATTCAAAGAGAGTGAGATGCCAGCTCCTTTCATTCAGTCAGTAGCTTCAAACATTTCTGGTATATGAAAAACATGTTTTTCAATGGCAAAAATCAATGAATATTGTAAATGCACAAACAGTAATATCTCCACATTGCAAGGTGCAATTCTGAAATTCTTTGCTTTTTCCTGTTAATCCTAGCATGATAAAGAAGATTCAAAGAGAGTGAGATGCCAGCTCCTTTCATTCAGTCAGTAGCTTCAAACATTTCTGGTATATGAAAAACATGTTTTTCAATGGCAAAAATCAATGAATATTGTAAATGCACAAACAGTAATATCTCCACATTGCAAGGTGCAATTCTGAAATTTTTTGCTTTTTCCTGCTAATCCTAGCATGATAAAGAAGATTCAAAGAGAGTGAGATGCCAGCTCCTTTCATTCAGTCAGTAGCTTCAAACATTTCTGGTATATGAAAAACATGTTTTTCAATGGCAAAAATCAATGAATATTGTAAATGCACAAACAGTAATATCTCCACATTGCACGGTGCAATTCTGAAATTTTTAGCTTTTTCCTGTTAATCCTAGCATGATAAAGAAGATTCAAAGAGAGTGAGATGCCAGCTCCTTTCATTCAGTCAGTAGCTTCAAACATTTCTGGTATATGAAAAACATGTTTTTCAATGGCAAAAATCAATGAATATTGTAAATGCACAAACAGTAATATCTCCACATTGCAAGGTGCAATTCTGAAATTTTTTGCTTTTTCCTGCTAATCCTAGCATGATAAAGAAGATTCAAAGAGAGTGAGATGCCAGCTCCTTTCATTCAGTCAGTAGCTTCAAACATTTCTGGTATATGAAAAACATGTTTTTCAATGGCAAAAATCAATGAATATTGTAAATGCACAAACAGTAATATCTCCACATTGCACGGTGCAATTCTGAAATTTTTAGCTTTTTCCTGTTAATCCTAGCATGATAAAGAAGATTCAAAGAGAGTGAGATGCCAGCTCCTTTCATTCAGTCAGTAGCTTCAAACATTTCTGGTATATGAAAAACATGTTTTTCAATGGCAAAAATCAATGAATATTGTAAATGCACAAACAGTAATATCTCCACATTGCAAGGTGCAATTCTGAAATTTTTTGCTTTTTCCTGTTAATCCTAGCATGATAAAGAAGATTCAAAGAGAGTGAGATGCCAGCTCCTTTCATTCAGTCAGTAGCTTCAAACATTTCTGGTATATGAAAAACATGTTTTTCAATGGCAAAAATCAATGAATATTGTAAATGCACAAACAGTAATATCTCCACATTGCAAGGTGCAATTCTGAAATTTTTTGCTTTTTCCTGCTAATCCTAGCATGATAAAGAAGATTCAAAGAGAGTGAGATGCCAGCTCCTTTCATTCAGTCAGTAGCTTCAAACATTTCTGGTATATGAAAAACATGTTTTTCAATGGCAAAAATCAATGAATATTGTAAATGCACAAACAGTAATATCTCCACATTGCACGGTGCAATTCTGAAATTTTTAGCTTTTTCCTGTTAATCCTAGCATGATAAAGAAGATTCAAAGAGAGTGAGATGCCAGCTCCTTTCATTCAGTCAGTAGCTTCAAACATTTCTGGTATATGAAAAACATGTTTTTCAATGGCAAAAATCAATGAATATTGTAAATGCACAAACAGTAATATCTCCACATTGCAAGGTGCAATTCTGAAATTTTTTGCTTTTTCCTGCTAATCCTAGCATGATAAAGAAGATTCAAAGAGAGTGAGATGCCAGCTCCTTTCATTCAGTCAGTAGCTTCAAACATTTCTGGTATATGAAAAACATGTTTTTCAATGGCAAAAATCAATGAATATTGTAAATGCACAAACAGTAATATCTCCACATTGCACGGTGCAATTCTGAAATTTTTAGCTTTTTCCTGTTAATCCTAGCATGATAAAGAAGATTCAAAGAGAGTGAGATGCCAGCTCCTTTCATTCAGTCAGTAGCTTCAAACATTTCTGGTATATGAAAAACATGTTTTTCAATGGCAAAAATCAATGAATATTGTAAATGCACAAACAGTAATATCTCCACATTGCAAGGTGCAATTCTGAAATTTTTTGCTTTTTCCTGTTAATCCTAGCATGATAAAGAAGATTCAAAGAGAGTGAGATGCCAGCTCCTTTCATTCAGTCAGTAGCTTCAAACATTTCTGGTATATGAAAAACATGTTTTTCAATGGCAAAAATCAATGAATATTGTAAATGCACAAACAGTAATATCTCCACATTGCAAGGTGCAATTCTGAAATTTTTTGCTTTTTCCTGCTAATCCTAGCATGATAAAGAAGATTCAAAGAGAGTGAGATGCCAGCTCCTTTCATTCAGTCAGTAGCTTCAAACATTTCTGGTATATGAAAAACATGTTTTTCAATGGCAAAAATCAATGAATATTGTAAATGCACAAACAGTAATATCTCCACATTGCACGGTGCAATTCTGAAATTTTTAGCTTTTTCCTGTTAATCCTAGCATGATAAAGAAGATTCAAAGAGAGTGAGATGCCAGCTCCTTTCATTCAGTCAGTAGCTTCAAACATTTCTGGTATATGAAAAACATGTTTTTCAATGGCAAAAATCAATGAATATTGTAAATGCACAAACAGTAATATCTCCACATTGCAAGGTGCAATTCTGAAATTTTTTGCTTTTTCCTGCTAATCCTAGCATGATAAAGAAGATTCAAAGAGAGTGAGATGCCAGCTCCTTTCATTCAGTCAGTAGCTTCAAACATTTCTGGTATATGAAAAACATGTTTTTCAATGGCAAAAATCAATGAATATTGTAAATGCACAAACAGTAATATCTCCACATTGCACGGTGCAATTCTGAAATTTTTAGCTTTTTCCTGTTAATCCTAGCATGATAAAGAAGATTCAAAGAGAGTGAGATGCCAGCTCCTTTCATTCAGTCAGTAGCTTCAAACATTTCTGGTATATGAAAAACATGTTTTTCAATGGCAAAAATCAATGAATATTGTAAATGCACAAACAGTAATATCTCCACATTGCAAGGTGCAATTCTGAAATTTTTTGCTTTTTCCTGCTAATCCTAGCATGATAAAGAAGATTCAAAGAGAGTGAGATGCCAGCTCCTTTCATTCAGTCAGTAGCTTCAAACATTTCTGGTATATGAAAAACATGTTTTTCAATGGCAAAAATCAATGAATATTGTAAATGCACAAACAGTAATATCTCCACATTGCACGGTGCAATTCTGAAATTTTTAGCTTTTTCCTGTTAATCCTAGCATGATAAAGAAGATTCAAAGAGAGTGAGATGCCAGCTCCTTTCATTCAGTCAGTAGCTTCAAACATTTCTGGTATATGAAAAACATGTTTTTCAATGGCAAAAATCAATGAATATTGTAAATGCACAAACAGTAATATCTCCACATTGCACGGTGCAATTCTGAAATTTTTAGCTTTTTCCTGTTAATCCTAGCATGATAAAGAAGATTCAAAGAGAGTGAGATGCCAGCTCCTTTCATTCAGTCAGTAGCTTCAAACATTTCTGGTATATGAAAAACATGTTTTTCAATGGCAAAAATCAATGAATATTGTAAATGCACAAACAGTAATATCTCCACATTGCAAGGTGCAATTCTGAAATTTTTTGCTTTTTCCTGCTAATCCTAGCATGATAAAGAAGATTCAAAGAGAGTGAGATGCCAGCTCCTTTCATTCAGTCAGTAGCTTCAAACATTTCTGGTATATGAAAAACATGTTTTTCAATGGCAAAAATCAATGAATATTGTAAATGCACAAACAGTAATATCTCCACATTGCAAGGTGCAATTCTGAAATTCTTTGCTTTTTCCTGTTAATCCTAGCATGATAAAGAAGATTCAAAGAGAGTGAGATGCCAGCTCCTTTCATTCAGTCAGTAGCTTCAAACATTTCTGGTATATGAAAAACATGTTTTTCAATGGCAAAAATCAATGAATATTGTAAATGCACAAACAGTAATATCTCCACATTGCAAGGTGCAATTCTGAAATTTTTTGCTTTTTCCTGCTAATCCTAGCATGATAAAGAAGATTCAAAGAGAGTGAGATGCCAGCTCCTTTCATTCAGTCAGTAGCTTCAAACATTTCTGGTATATGAAAAACATGTTTTTCAATGGCAAAAATCAATGAATATTGTAAATGCACAAACAGTAATATCTCCACATTGCACGGTGCAATTCTGAAATTTTTAGCTTTTTCCTGTTAATCCTAGCATGATAAAGAAGATTCAAAGAGAGTGAGATGCCAGCTCCTTTCATTCAGTCAGTAGCTTCAAACATTTCTGGTATATGAAAAACATGTTTTTCAATGGCAAAAATCAATGAATATTGTAAATGCACAAACAGTAATATCTCCACATTGCAAGGTGCAATTCTGAAAT
Source organism: Phyllobates terribilis (assembly GCF_046119375.1). Classification (NCBI taxonomy): domain Eukaryota; kingdom Metazoa; phylum Chordata; class Amphibia; order Anura; family Dendrobatidae; genus Phyllobates; species Phyllobates terribilis. The sequence goes on from NW_027371808.1 coordinate 16,987, forward strand.
TTTTTGCTTTTTCCTGCTAATCCTAGCATGATAAAGAAGATTCAAAGAGAGTGAGATGCCAGCTCCTTTCATTCAGTCAGTAGCTTCAAACATTTCTGGTATATGAAAAACATGTTTTTCAATGGCAAAAATCAATGAATATTGTAAATGCACAAACAGTAATATCTCCACATTGCACGGTGCAATTCTGAAATTTTTAGCTTTTTCCTGTTAATCCTAGCATGATAAAGAAGATTCAAAGAGAGTGAGATGCCAGCTCCTTTCATTCAGTCAGTAGCTTCAAACATTTCTGGTATATGAAAAACGTTTTTCAATGGCAAAAATCAATGAATATTGTAAATGCACAAACAGTAATATCTCCACATTGCAAGGTGCAATTCTGAAATTTTTTGCTTTTTCCTGTTAATCCTAGCATGATAAAGAAGATTCAAAGAGAGTGAGATGCCAGCTCCTTTCATTCAGTCAGTAGCTTCAAACATTTCTGGTATATGAAAAACATGTTTTTCAATGGCAAAAATCAATGAATATTGTAAATGCACAAACAGTAATATCTCCACATTGCAAGGTGCAATTCTGAAATTTTTTGCTTTTTCCTGCTAATCCTAGCATGATAAAGAAGATTCAAAGAGAGTGAGATGCCAGCTCCTTTCATTCAGTCAGTAGCTTCAAACATTTCTGGTATATGAAAAACATGTTTTTCAATGGCAAAAATCAATGAATATTGTAAATGCACAAACAGTAATATCTCCACATTGCACGGTGCAATTCTGAAATTTTTAGCTTTTTCCTGTTAATCCTAGCATGATAAAGAAGATTCAAAGAGAGTGAGATGCCAGCTCCTTTCATTCAGTCAGTAGCTTCAAACATTTCTGGTATATGAAAAACATGTTTTTCAATGGCAAAAATCAATGAATATTGTAAATGCACAAACAGTAATATCTCCACATTGCAAGGTGCAATTCTGAAATTTTTTGCTTTTTCCTGCTAATCCTAGCATGATAAAGAAGATTCAAAGAGAGTGAGATGCCAGCTCCTTTCATTCAGTCAGTAGCTTCAAACATTTCTGGTATATGAAAAACATGTTTTTCAATGGCAAAAATCAATGAATATTGTAAATGCACAAACAGTAATATCTCCACATTGCACGGTGCAATTCTGAAATTTTTAGCTTTTTCCTGTTAATCCTAGCATGATAAAGAAGATTCAAAGAGAGTGAGATGCCAGCTCCTTTCATTCAGTCAGTAGCTTCAAACATTTCTGGTATATGAAAAACATGTTTTTCAATGGCAAAAATCAATGAATATTGTAAATGCACAAACAGTAATATCTCCACATTGCAAGGTGCAATTCTGAAATTTTTTGCTTTTTCCTGTTAATCCTAGCATGATAAAGAAGATTCAAAGAGAGTGAGATGCCAGCTCCTTTCATTCAGTCAGTAGCTTCAAACATTTCTGGTATATGAAAAACATGTTTTTCAATGGAAAAAATCAATGAATATTGTAAATGCACAAACAGTAATATCTCCACATTGCACGGTGCAATTCTGAAATTTTTAGCTTTTTCCTGTTAATCCTAGCATGATAAAGAAGATTCAAAGAGAGTGAGATGCCAGCTCCTTTCATTCAGTCAGTAGCTTCAAACATTTCTGGTATATGAAAAACATGTTTTTCAATGGCAAAAATCAATGAATATTGTAAATGCACAAACAGTAATATCTCCACATTGCAAGGTGCAATTCTGAAATTTTTTGCTTTTTCCTGCTAATCCTAGCATGATAAAGAAGATTCAAAGAGAGTGAGATGCCAGCTCCTTTCATTCAGTCAGTAGCTTCAAACATTTCTGGTATATGAAAAACATGTTTTTCAATGGCAAAAATCAATGAATATTGTAAATGCACAAACAGTAATATCTCCACATTGCACGGTGCAATTCTGAAATTTTTAGCTTTTTCCTGTTAATCCTAGCATGATAAAGAAGATTCAAAGAGAGTGAGATGCCAGCTCCTTTCATTCAGTCAGTAGCTTCAAACATTTCTGGTATATGAAAAACATGTTTTTCAATGGCAAAAATCAATGAATATTGTAAATGCACAAACAGTAATATCTCCACATTGCAAGGTGCAATTCTGAAATTTTTTGCTTTTTCCTGCTAATCCTAGCATGATAAAGAAGATTCAAAGAGAGTGAGATGCCAGCTCCTTTCATTCAGTCAGTAGCTTCAAACATTTCTGGTATATGAAAAACATGTTTTTCAATGGCAAAAATCAATGAATATTGTAAATGCACAAACAGTAATATCTCCACATTGCACGGTGCAATTCTGAAATTTTTAGCTTTTTCCTGTTAATCCTAGCATGATAAAGAAGATTCAAAGAGAGTGAGATGCCAGCTCCTTTCATTCAGTCAGTAGCTTCAAACATTTCTGGTATATGAAAAACATGTTTTTCAATGGCAAAAATCAATGAATATTGTAAATGCACAAACAGTAATATCTCCACATTGCAAGGTGCAATTCTGAAATTTTTTGCTTTTTCCTGTTAATCCTAGCATGATAAAGAAGATTCAAAGAGAGTGAGATGCCAGCTCCTTTCATTCAGTCAGTAGCTTCAAACATTTCTGGTATATGAAAAACATGTTTTTCAATGGCAAAAATCAATGAATATTGTAAATGCACAAACAGTAATATCTCCACATTGCAAGGTGCAATTCTGAAATTTTTTGCTTTTTCCTGCTAATCCTAGCATGATAAAGAAGATTCAAAGAGAGTGAGATGCCAGCTCCTTTCATTCAGTCAGTAGCTTCAAACATTTCTGGTATATGAAAAACATGTTTTTCAATGGCAAAAATCAATGAATATTGTAAATGCACAAACAGTAATATCTCCACATTGCACGGTGCAATTCTGAAATTTTTAGCTTTTTCCTGTTAATCCTAGCATGATAAAGAAGATTCAAAGAGAGTGAGATGCCAGCTCCTTTCATTCAGTCAGTAGCTTCAAACATTTCTGGTATATGAAAAACATGTTTTTCAATGGCAAAAATCAATGAATATTGTAAATGCACAAACAGTAATATCTCCACATTGCAAGGTGCAATTCTGAAATTTTTTGCTTTTTCCTGCTAATCCTAGCATGATAAAGAAGATTCAAAGAGAGTGAGATGCCAGCTCCTTTCATTCAGTCAGTAGCTTCAAACATTTCTGGTATATGAAAAACATGTTTTTCAATGGCAAAAATCAATGAATATTGTAAATGCACAAACAGTAATATCTCCACATTGCACTGTGCAATTCTGAAATTTTTAGCTTTTTCCTGTTAATCCTAGCATGATAAAGAAGATTCAAAGAGAGTGAGATGCCAGCTCCTTTCATTCAGTCAGTAGCTTCAAACATTTCTGGTATATGAAAAACATGTTTTTCAATGGCAAAAATCAATGAATATTGTAAATGCACAAACAGTAATATCTCCACATTGCACGGTGCAATTCTGAAATTTTTAGCTTTTTCCTGTTAATCCTAGCATGATAAAGAAGATTCAAAGAGAGTGAGATGCCAGCTCCTTTCATTCAGTCAGTAGCTTCAAACATTTCTGGTATATGAAAAACATGTTTTTCAATGGCAAAAATCAATGAATATTGTAAATGCACAAACAGTAATATCTCCACATTGCAAGGTGCAATTCTGAAATTTTTTGCTTTTTCCTGCTAATCCTAGCATGATAAAGAAGATTCAAAGAGAGTGAGATGCCAGCTCCTTTCATTCAGTCAGTAGCTTCAAACATTTCTGGTATATGAAAAACATGTTTTTCAATGGCAAAAATCAATGAATATTGTAAATGCACAAACTAATATCTCCACATTGCACGGTGCAATGCTGAAATTTTTAGCTTTTTCCTGTTAATCCTAGCATGATAAAGAAGATTCAAAGAGAGTGAGATGCCAGCTCCTTTCATTCAGTCAGTAGCTTCAAACATTTCTGGTATATGAAAAACATGTTTTTCAATGGCAAAAATCAATGAATATTGTAAATGCACAAACAGTAATATCTCCACATTGCAAGGTGCAATTCTGAAATTTTTTGCTTTTTCCTGTTAATCCTAGCATGATAAAGAAGATTCAAAGAGAGTGAGATGCCAGCTCCTTTCATTCAGTCAGTAGCTTCAAACATTTCTGGTATATGAAAAACATGTTTTTCAATGGCAAAAATCAATGAATATTGTAAATGCACAAACAGTAATATCTCCACATTGCACGGTGCAATTCTGAAATTTTTAGCTTTTTCCTGTTAATCCTAGCATGATAAAGAAGATTCAAAGAGAGTGAGATGCCAGCTCCTTTCATTCAGTCAGTAGCTTCAAACATTTCTGGTATATGAAAAACATGTTTTTCAATGGCAAAAATCAATGAATATTGTAAATGCACAAACAGTAATATCTCCACATTGCAAGGTGCAATTCTGAAATTTTTTGCTTTTTCCTGCTAATCCTAGCATGATAAAGAAGATTCAAAGAGAGTGAGATGCCAGCTCCTTTCATTCAGTCAGTAGCTTCAAACATTTCTGGTATATGAAAAACATGTTTTTCAATGGCAAAAATCAATGAATATTGTAAATGCACAAACAGTAATATCTCCACATTGCACGGTGCAATTCTGAAATTTTTAGCTTTTTCCTGTTAATCCTAGCATGATAAAGAAGATTCAAAGAGAGTGAGATGCCAGCTCCTTTCATTCAGTCAGTAGCTTCAAACATTTCTGGTATATGAAAAACATGTTTTTCAATGGCAAAAATCAATGAATATTGTAAATGCACAAACAGTAATATCTCCACATTGCACGGTGCAATTCTGAAATTTTTAGCTTTTTCCTGTTAATCCTAGCATGATAAAGAAGATTCAAAGAGAGTGAGATGCCAGCTCCTTTCATTCAGTCAGTAGCTTCAAACATTTCTGGTATATGAAAAACATGTTTTTCAATGGCAAAAATCAATGAATATTGTAAATGCACAAACAGTAATATCTCCACATTGCAAGGTGCAATTCTGAAATTTTTTGCTTTTTCCTGCTAATCCTAGCATGATAAAGAAGATTCAAAGAGAGTGAGATGCCAGCTCCTTTCATTCAGTCAGTAGCTTCAAACATTTCTGGTATATGAAAAACATGTTTTTCAATGGCAAAAATCAATGAATATTGTAAATGCACAAACTAATATCTCCACATTGCACGGTGCAATGCTGAAATTTTTAGCTTTTTCCTGTTAATCCTAGCATGATAAAGAAGATTCAAAGAGAGTGAGATGCCAGCTCCTTTCATTCAGTCAGTAGCTTCAAACATTTCTGGTATATGAAAAACATGTTTTTCAATGGCAAAAATCAATGAATATTGTAAATGCACAAACAGTAATATCTCCACATTGCAAGGTGCAATTCTGAAATTTTTTGCTTTTTCCTGTTAATCCTAGCATGATAAAGAAGATTCAAAGAGAGTGAGATGCCAGCTCCTTTCATTCAGTCAGTAGCTTCAAACATTTCTGGTATATGAAAAACATGTTTTTCAATGGCAAAAATCAATGAATATTGTAAATGCACAAACAGTAATATCTCCACATTGCACGGTGCAATTCTGAAATTTTTAGCTTTTTCCTGTTAATCCTAGCATGATAAAGAAGATTCAAAGAGAGTGAGATGCCAGCTC
>NW_027371809.1:0-22663 GCF_046119375.1 Phyllobates terribilis
TAACAGGAAAAAGCTAAAAATTTCAGAATTGCACCGTGCAATGTGGAGATATTACTGTTTGTGCATTTACAATATTCATTGATTTTTGCCATTGAAAAACAGTTTTTCATTATACCAGAAATGTTTGAAGCTACTGACTGAATGCAAGGAGCTGGCATCTCACTCTCTTTGAATCTTCTTTATCATGCTAGGATTAGCAGGAAAAAGCAAAAAATTTCAGAATTGCACCTTGCAATGTGGAGATATTACTGTTTGTGCATTTACAATATTCATTGATTTTTGCCATTGAAAAACATGTTTTTCATATACCAGAAATGTTTGAAGCTACTGACTGAATGAAAGGAGCTGGCATCTCACTCTCTTTGAATCTTCTTTATCATGCTAGGATTAACAGGAAAAAGCTAAAAATTTCAGAATTGCACCGTGCAATGTGGAGATATTACTGTTTGTGCATTTACAATATTCATTGATTTTTGCCATTGAAAAACATGTTTTTCATATACCAGAAATGTTTGAAGCTACTGACTGAATGAAAGGAGCTGGCATCTCACTCTCTTTGAATCTTCTTTATCATGCTAGGATTAACAGGAAAAAGCTAAAAATTTCAGAATTGCACCGTGCAATGTGGAGATATTACTGTTTGTGCATTTACAATATTCATTGATTTTTGCCATTGAAAAACATGTTTTTCATATACCAGAAATGTTTGAAGCTACTGACTGAATGAAAGGAGCTGGCATCTCACTCTCTTTGAATCTTCTTTATCATGCTAGGATTAGCAGGAAAAAGCAAAAAATTTCAGAATTGCACCTTGCAATGTGGAGATATTACTGTTTGTGCATTTACAATATTCATTGATTTTTGCCATTGAAAAACGTCCAGAAATGTTTGAAGCTACTGACTGAATGAAAGGAGCTGGCATCTCACTCTCTTTGAATATTCTTTATCATGCTAGGATTAGCAGGAAAAAGCAAAAAATTTCAGAATTGCACCTTGCAATGTGGAGATATTACTGTTTGTGCATTTACAATATTCATTGATTTTTGCCATTGAAAAACATGTTTTTCATATACCAGAAATGTTTGAAGCTACTGACTGAATGAAAGGAGCTGGCATCTCACTCTCTTTGAATCTTCTTTATCATGCTAGGATTAACAGGAAAAAGCAAAAAATTTCAGAATTGCACCTTGCAATGTGGAGATATTACTGTTTGTGCATTTACAATATTCATTGATTTTTGCCATTGAAAAACATTTTCATATACCAGAAATGTTTGAAGCTACTGACTGAATGAAAGGAGCTGGCATATCACTCTCTTTGAATCTTCTTTATCATGCTAGGATTAACAGGAAAAAGCAAAAAATTTCAGAATTGCACCTTGCAATGTGGAGATATTACTGTTTGTGCATTTACAATATTCATTGATTTTTGCCATTGAAAAACGTCCAGAAATGTTTGAAGCTACTGACTGAATGAAAGGAGCTGGCATCTCACTCTCTTTGAATCTTCTTTATCATGCTAGGATTAACAGGAAAAAGCTAAAAATTTCAGAATTGCACCGTGCAATGTGGAGATATTACTGTTTGTGCATTTACAATATTCATTGATTTTTGCCATTGAAAAACATGTTTTTCATATACCAGAAATGTTTGAAGCTACTGACTGAATGCAAGGAGCTGGCATCTCACTCTCTTTGAATCTTCTTTATCATGCTAGGATTAGCAGGAAAAAGCAAAAAATTTCAGAATTGCACCTTGCAATGTGGAGATATTACTGTTTGTGCATTTACAATATTCATTGATTTTTGCCATTGAAAAACATGTTTTTCATATACCAGAAATGTTTGAAGCTACTGACTGAATGAAAGGAGCTGGCATCTCACTCTCTTTGAATCTTCTTTATCATGCTAGGATTAACAGGAAAAAGCAAAAAATTTCAGAATTGCACCTTGCAATGTGGAGATATTACTGTTTGTGCATTTACAATATTCATTGATTTTTGCCATTGAAAAACATGTTTTTCATATACCAGAAATGTTTGAAGCTACTGACTGAATGAAAGGAGCTGGCATCTCACTCTCTTTGAATCTTCTTTATCATGCTAGGATTAACAGGAAAAAGCAAAAAATTTCAGAATTGCACCTTGCAATGTGGAGATATTACTGTTTGTGCATTTACAATATTCATTGATTTTTGCCATTGAAAAACATGTTTTTCATATACCAGAAATGTTTGAAGCTACTGACTGAATGAAAGGAGCTGGCATCTCACTCTGAATCTTCTTTATCATGCTAGGATTAACAGGAAAAAGCTAAAAATTTCAGAATTGCACCGTGCAATGTGGAGATATTACTGTTTGTGCATTTACAATATTCATTGATTTTTGCCATTGAAAAACATGTTTTTCATATACCAGAAATGTTTGAAGCTACTGACTGAATGAAAGGAGCTGGCATCTCACTCTCTTTGAATCTTCTTTATCATGCTAGGATTAGCAGGAAAAAGCAAAAAATTTCAGAATTGCACCTTGCAATGTGGAGATATTACTGTTTGTGCATTTACAATATTCATTGATTTTTGCCATTGAAAAACATGTTTTTCATATACCAGAAATGTTTGAAGCTACTGACTGAATGAAAGGAGCTGGCATCTCACTCTCTTTGAATCTTCTTTATCATGCTAGGATTAACAGGAAAAAGCTAAAAATTTCAGAATTGCACCGTGCAATGTGGAGATATTACTGTTTGTGCATTTACAATATTCATTGATTTTTGCCATTGAAAAACATGTTTTTCATATACCAGAAATGTTTGAAGCTACTGACTGAATGAAAGGAGCTGGCATCTCACTCTCTTTGAATCTTCTTTATCATGCTAGGATTAGCAGGAAAAAGCAAAAAATTTCAGAATTGCACCTTGCAATGTGGAGATATTACTGTTTGTGCATTTACAATATTCATTGATTTATGCCATTGAAAAACATGTTTTTCATATACCAGAAATGTTTGAAGCTACTGACTGAATGAAAGGAGCTGGCATCTCACTCTCTTTGAATCTTCTTTATCATGCTAGGATTAACAGGAAAAAGCAAAAAATTTCAGAATTGCACCTTGCAATGTGGAGATATTACTGTTTGTGCATTTACAATATTCATTGATTTTTGCCATTGAAAAACATGTTTTTCATATACCAGAAATGTTTGAAGCTACTGACTGAATGAAAGGAGCTGGCATCTCACTCTCTTTGAATCTTCTTTATCATGCTAGGATTAACAGGAAAAAGCTAAAAATTTCAGAATTGCACCATGCAATGTGGAGATATTACTGTTTGTGCATTTACAATATTCATTGATTTTTGCCATTGAAAAACATGTTTTTCATATACCAGAAATGTTTGAAGCTACTGACTGAATGAAAGGAGCTGGCATCTCACTCTCTTTGAATCTTCTTTATCATGCTAGGATTAACAGGAAAAAGCAAAAAATTTCAGAATTGCACCTTGCAATGTGGAGATATTACTGTTTGTGCATTTACAATATTCATTGATTTTTGCCATTGAAAAACGTCCAGAAATGTTTGAAGCTACTGACTGAATGAAAGGAGCTGGCATCTCACTCTCTTTGAATCTTCTTTATCATGCTAGGATTAGCAGGAAAAAGCAAAAAATTTCAGAATTGCACCGTGCAATGTGGAGATATTACTGTTTGTGCATTTACAATATTCATTGATTTTTGCCATTGAAAAACATGTTTTTCATATACCAGAAATGTTTGAAGCTACTGACTGATTGAAAGGAGCTGGCATCTCACTCTCTTTGAATCTTCTTTATCATGCTAGGATTAGCAGGAAAAAGCAAAAAATTTCAGAATTGCACCTTGCAATGTGGAGATATTACTGTTTGTGCATTTACAATATTCATTGATTTTTGCCATTGAAAAACATGTTTTTCATATACCAGAAATGTTTGAAGCTACTGACTGAATGAAAGGAGCTGGCATCTCACTCTCTTTGAATCTTCTTTATCATGCTAGGATTAACAGGAAAAAGCAAAAAATTTCAGAATTGCACCTTGCAATGTGGAGATATTACTGTTTGTGCATTTACAATATTCATTGATTTTTGCCATTGAAAAACATGTTTTTCATATACCAGAAATGTTTGAAGCTACTGACTGAATGAAAGGAGCTGGCATATCACTCTCTTTGAATCTTCTTTATCATGCTAGGATTAACAGGAAAAAGCAAAAAATTTCAGAATTGCACCTTGCAATGTGGAGATATTACTGTTTGTGCATTTACAATATTCATTGATTTTTGCCATTGAAAAACGTCCAGAAATGTTTGAAGCTACTGACTGAATGAAAGGAGCTGGCATCTCACTCTCTTTGAATCTTCTTTATCATGCTAGGATTAACAGGAAAAAGCTAAAAATTTCAGAATTGCACCGTGCAATGTGGAGATATTACTGTTTGTGCATTTACAATATTCATTGATTTTTGCCATTGAAAAACATGTTTTTCATATACCAGAAATGTTTGAAGCTACTGACTGAATGCAAGGAGCTGGCATCTCACTCTCTTTGAATCTTCTTTATCATGCTAGGATTAGCAGGAAAAAGCAAAAAATTTCAGAATTGCACCTTGCAATGTGGAGATATTACTGTTTGTGCATTTACAATATTCATTGATTTTTGCCATTGAAAAACATGTTTTTCATATACCAGAAATGTTTGAAGCTACTGACTGAATGAAAGGAGCTGGCATCTCACTCTCTTTGAATCTTCTTTATCATGCTAGGATTAACAGGAAAAAGCTAAAAATTTCAGAATTGCACCGTGCAATGTGGAGATATTACTGTTTGTGCATTTACAATATTCATTGATTTTTGCCATTGAAAAACGTCCAGAAATGTTTGAAGCTACTGACTGAATGAAAGGAGCTGGCATCTCACTCTCTTTGAATATTCTTTATCATGCTAGGATTAGCAGGAAAAAGCAAAAAATTTCAGAATTGCACCTTGCAATGTGGAGATATTACTGTTTGTGCATTTACAATATTCATTGATTTTTGCCATTGAAAAACGTTTTTCATATACCAGAAATGTTTGAAGCTACTGACTGAATGAAAGGAGCTGGCATCTCACTCTCTTTGAATCTTCTTTATCATGCTAGGATTAACAGGAAAAAGCAAAAAATTTCAGAATTGCACCTTGCAATGTGGAGATATTACTGTTTGTGCATTTACAATATTCATTGATTTTTGCCATTGAAAAACATTTTCATATACCAGAAATGTTTGAAGCTACTGACTGAATGAAAGGAGCTGGCATATCACTCTCTTTGAATCTTCTTTATCATGCTAGGATTAACAGGAAAAAGCAAAAAATTTCAGAATTGCACCTTGCAATGTGGAGATATTACTGTTTGTGCATTTACAATATTCATTGATTTTTGCCATTGAAAAACATGTTTTTCATATACCAGAAATGTTTGAAGCTACTGACTGAATGAAAGGAGCTGGCATCTCACTCTCTTTGAATCTTCTTTATCATGCTAGGATTAACAGGAAAAAGCAAAAAATTTCAGAATTGCACCTTGCAATGTGGAGATATTACTGTTTGTGCATTTACAATATTCATTGATTTTTGCCATTGAAAAACATGTTTTTCATATACCAGAAATGTTTGAAGCTACTGACTGAATGAAAGGAGCTGGCATCTCACTCTCTTTGAATCTTCTTTATCATGCTAGGATTAACAGGAAAAAGCAAAAAATTTCAGAATTGCACCTTGCAATGTGGAGATATTACTGTTTGTGCATTTACAATATTCATTGATTTTTGCCATTGAAAAACATGTTTTTCATATACCAGAAATGTTTGAAGCTACTGACTGAATGAAAGGAGCTGGCATCTCACTCTCTTTGAATCTTCTTTATCATGCTAGGATTAACAGGAAAAAGCTAAAAATTTCAGAATTGCACCGTGCAATGTGGAGATATTACTGTTTGTGCATTTACAATATTCATTGATTTTTGCCATTGAAAAACATGTTTTTCATATACCAGAAATGTTTGAAGCTACTGACTGAATGAAAGGAGCTGGCATCTCACTCTCTTTGAATCTTCTTTATCATGCTAGGATTAGCAGGAAAAAGCAAAAAATTTCAGAATTGCACCTTGCAATGTGGAGATATTACTGTTTGTGCATTTACAATATTCATTGATTTTTGCCATTGAAAAACATGTTTTTCATATACCAGAAATGTTTGAAGCTACTGACTGAATGAAAGGAGCTGGCATCTCACTCTCTTTGAATCTTCTTTATCATGCTAGGATTAACAGGAAAAAGCTAAAAATTTCAGAATTGCACCGTGCAATGTGGAGATATTACTGTTTGTGCATTTACAATATTCATTGATTTTTGCCATTGAAAAACATGTTTTTCATATACCAGAAATGTTTGAAGCTACTGACTGAATGAAAGGAGCTGGCATATCACTCTCTTTGAATCTTCTTTATCATGCTAGGATTAACAGGAAAAAGCAAAAAATTTCAGAATTGCACCTTGCAATGTGGAGATATTACTGTTTGTGCATTTACAATATTCATTGATTTTTGCCATTGAAAAACGTCCAGAAATGTTTGAAGCTACTGACTGAATGAAAGGAGCTGGCATCTCACTCTCTTTGAATCTTCTTTATCATGCTAGGATTAACAGGAAAAAGCTAAAAATTTCAGAATTGCACCGTGCAATGTGGAGATATTACTGTTTGTGCATTTACAATATTCATTGATTTTTGCCATTGAAAAACATGTTTTTCATATACCAGAAATGTTTGAAGCTACTGACTGAATGCAAGGAGCTGGCATCTCACTCTCTTTGAATCTTCTTTATCATGCTAGGATTAGCAGGAAAAAGCAAAAAATTTCAGAATTGCACCTTGCAATGTGGAGATATTACTGTTTGTGCATTTACAATATTCATTGATTTTTGCCATTGAAAAACATGTTTTTCATATACCAGAAATGTTTGAAGCTACTGACTGAATGAAAGGAGCTGGCATCTCACTCTCTTTGAATCTTCTTTATCATGCTAGGATTAACAGGAAAAAGCTAAAAATTTCAGAATTGCACCGTGCAATGTGGAGATATTACTGTTTGTGCATTTACAATATTCATTGATTTTTGCCATTGAAAAACGTCCAGAAATGTTTGAAGCTACTGACTGAATGAAAGGAGCTGGCATCTCACTCTCTTTGAATATTCTTTATCATGCTAGGATTAGCAGGAAAAAGCAAAAAATTTCAGAATTGCACCTTGCAATGTGGAGATATTACTGTTTGTGCATTTACAATATTCATTGATTTTTGCCATTGAAAAACATGTTTTTCATATACCAGAAATGTTTGAAGCTACTGACTGAATGAAAGGAGCTGGCATCTCACTCTCTTTGAATCTTCTTTATCATGCTAGGATTAACAGGAAAAAGCAAAAAATTTCAGAATTGCACCTTGCAATGTGGAGATATTACTGTTTGTGCATTTACAATATTCATTGATTTTTGCCATTGAAAAACATTTTCATATACCAGAAATGTTTGAAGCTACTGACTGAATGAAAGGAGCTGGCATATCACTCTCTTTGAATCTTCTTTATCATGCTAGGATTAACAGGAAAAAGCAAAAAATTTCAGAATTGCACCTTGCAATGTGGAGATATTACTGTTTGTGCATTTACAATATTCATTGATTTTTGCCATTGAAAAACATGTTTTTCATATACCAGAAATGTTTGAAGCTACTGACTGAATGAAAGGAGCTGGCATCTCACTCTCTTTGAATCTTCTTTATCATGCTAGGATTAACAGGAAAAAGCAAAAAATTTCAGAATTGCACCTTGCAATGTGGAGATATTACTGTTTGTGCATTTACAATATTCATTGATTTTTGCCATTGAAAAACATGTTTTTCATATACCAGAAATGTTTGAAGCTACTGACTGAATGAAAGGAGCTGGCATCTCACTCTCTTTGAATCTTCTTTATCATGCTAGGATTAACAGGAAAAAGCAAAAAATTTCAGAATTGCACCTTGCAATGTGGAGATATTACTGTTTGTGCATTTACAATATTCATTGATTTTTGCCATTGAAAAACATGTTTTTCATATACCAGAAATGTTTGAAGCTACTGACTGAATGAAAGGAGCTGGCATCTCACTCTCTTTGAATCTTCTTTATCATGCTAGGATTAACAGGAAAAAGCTAAAAATTTCAGAATTGCACCGTGCAATGTGGAGATATTACTGTTTGTGCATTTACAATATTCATTGATTTTTGCCATTGAAAAACATGTTTTTCATATACCAGAAATGTTTGAAGCTACTGACTGAATGAAAGGAGCTGGCATCTCACTCTCTTTGAATCTTCTTTATCATGCTAGGATTAGCAGGAAAAAGCAAAAAATTTCAGAATTGCACCTTGCAATGTGGAGATATTACTGTTTGTGCATTTACAATATTCATTGATTTTTGCCATTGAAAAACATGTTTTTCATATACCAGAAATGTTTGAAGCTACTGACTGAATGAAAGGAGCTGGCATCTCACTCTCTTTGAATCTTCTTTATCATGCTAGGATTAACAGGAAAAAGCTAAAAATTTCAGAATTGCACCGTGCAATGTGGAGATATTACTGTTTGTGCATTTACAATATTCATTGATTTTTGCCATTGAAAAACATGTTTTTCATATACCAGAAATGTTTGAAGCTACTGACTGAATGAAAGGAGCTGGCATCTCACTCTCTTTGAATCTTCTTTATCATGCTAGGATTAGCAGGAAAAAGCAAAAAATTTCAGAATTGCACCTTGCAATGTGGAGATATTACTGTTTGTGCATTTACAATATTCATTGATTTATGCCATTGAAAAACATGTTTTTCATATACCAGAAATGTTTGAAGCTACTGACTGAATGAAAGGAGCTGGCATCTCACTCTCTTTGAATCTTCTTTATCATGCTAGGATTAACAGGAAAAAGCAAAAAATTTCAGAATTGCACCTTGCAATGTGGAGATATTACTGTTTGTGCATTTACAATATTCATTGATTTTTGCCATTGAAAAACATGTTTTTCATATACCAGAAATGTTTGAAGCTACTGACTGAATGAAAGGAGCTGGCATCTCACTCTCTTTGAATCTTCTTTATCATGCTAGGATTAACAGGAAAAAGCTAAAAATTTCAGAATTGCACCGTGCAATGTGGAGATATTACTGTTTGTGCATTTACAATATTCATTGATTTTTGCCATTGAAAAACATGTTTTTCATATACCAGAAATGTTTGAAGCTACTGACTGAATGAAAGGAGCTGGCATCTCACTCTCTTTGAATCTTCTTTATCATGCTAGGATTAGCAGGAAAAAGCAAAAAATTTCAGAATTGCACCTTGCAATGTGGAGATATTACTGTTTGTGCATTTACAATATTCATTGATTTTTGCCATTGAAAAACATGTTTTTCATATACCAGAAATGTTTGAAGCTACTGACTGAATGAAAGGAGCTGGCATCTCACTCTCTTTGAATCTTCTTTATCATGCTAGGATTAACAGGAAAAAGCTAAAAATTTCAGAATTGCACCGTGCAATGTGGAGATATTACTGTTTGTGCATTTACAATATTCATTGATTTTTGCCATTGAAAAACATGTTTTTCATATACCAGAAATGTTTGAAGCTACTGACTGAATGAAAGGAGCTGGCATCTCACTCTCTTTGAATCTTCTTTATCATGCTAGGATTAGCAGGAAAAAGCAAAAAATTTCAGAATTGCACCTTGCAATGTGGAGATATTACTGTTTGTGCATTTACAATATTCATTGATTTTTGCCATTGAAAAACATGTTTTTCATATACCAGAAATGTTTGAAGCTACTGACTGAATGAAAGGAGCTGGCATCTCACTCTCTTTGAATCTTCTTTATCATGCTAGGATTAACAGGAAAAAGCTAAAAATTTCAGAATTGCACCGTGCAATGTGGAGATATTACTGTTTGTGCATTTACAATATTCATTGATTTTTGCCATTGAAAAACATGTTTTTCATATACCAGAAATGTTTGAAGCTACTGACTGAATGAAAGGAGCTGGCATCTCACTCTCTTTGAATCTTCTTTATCATGCTAGGATTAGCAGGAAAAAGCAAAAAATTTCAGAATTGCACCTTGCAATGTGGAGATATTACTGTTTGTGCATTTACAATATTCATTGATTTTTGCCATTGAAAAACATGTTTTTCATATACCAGAAATGTTTGAAGCTACTGACTGAATGAAAGGAGCTGGCATCTCACTCTCTTTGAATCTTCTTTATCATGCTAGGATTAACAGGAAAAAGCTAAAAATTTCAGAATTGCACCGTGCAATGTGGAGATATTACTGTTTGTGCATTTACAATATTCATTGATTTTTGCCATTGAAAAACATGTTTTTCATATACCAGAAATGTTTGAAGCTACTGACTGAATGAAAGGAGCTGGCATCTCACTCTCTTTGAATCTTCTTTATCATGCTAGGATTAGCAGGAAAAAGCAAAAAATTTCAGAATTGCACCTTGCAATGTGGAGATATTACTGTTTGTGCATTTACAATATTCATTGATTTATGCCATTGAAAAACATGTTTTTCATATACCAGAAATGTTTGAAGCTACTGACTGAATGAAAGGAGCTGGCATCTCACTCTCTTTGAATCTTCTTTATCATGCTAGGATTAACAGGAAAAAGCAAAAAATTTCAGAATTGCACCTTGCAATGTGGAGATATTACTGTTTGTGCATTTACAATATTCATTGATTTTTGCCATTGAAAAACATGTTTTTCATATACCAGAAATGTTTGAAGCTACTGACTGAATGAAAGGAGCTGGCATCTCACTCTCTTTGAATCTTCTTTATCATGCTAGGATTAACAGGAAAAAGCTAAAAATTTCAGAATTGCACCATGCAATGTGGAGATATTACTGTTTGTGCATTTACAATATTCATTGATTTTTGCCATTGAAAAACATGTTTTTCATATACCAGAAATGTTTGAAGCTACTGACTGAATGAAAGGAGCTGGCATCTCACTCTCTTTGAATCTTCTTTATCATGCTAGGATTAACAGGAAAAAGCAAAAAATTTCAGAATTGCACCTTGCAATGTGGAGATATTACTGTTTGTGCATTTACAATATTCATTGATTTTTGCCATTGAAAAACGTCCAGAAATGTTTGAAGCTACTGACTGAATGAAAGGAGCTGGCATCTCACTCTCTTTGAATCTTCTTTATCATGCTAGGATTAGCAGGAAAAAGCAAAAAATTTCAGAATTGCACCGTGCAATGTGGAGATATTACTGTTTGTGCATTTACAATATTCATTGATTTTTGCCATTGAAAAACATGTTTTTCATATACCAGAAATGTTTGAAGCTACTGACTGATTGAAAGGAGCTGGCATCTCACTCTCTTTGAATCTTCTTTATCATGCTAGGATTAGCAGGAAAAAGCAAAAAATTTCAGAATTGCACCGTGCAATGTGGAGATATTACTGTTTGTGCATTTACAATATTCATTGATTTTTGCCATTGAAAAACATGTTTTTCATATACCAGAAATGTTTGAAGCTACTGACTGAATGCAAGGAGCTGGCATCTCACTCTCTTTGAATCTTCTTTATCATGCTAGGATTAGCAGGAAAAAGCAAAAAATTTCAGAATTGCACCTTGCAATGTGGAGATATTACTGTTTGTGCACTTACAATATTCATTGATTTTTGCCATTGAAAAACATGTTTTTCATATACCAGAAATGTTTGAAGCTACTGACTGAATGAAAGGAGCTGGCATCTCACTCTCTTTGAATCTTCTTTATCATGCTAGGATTAACAGGAAAAAGCTAAAAATTTCAGAATTGCACCGTGCAATGTGGAGATATTACTGTTTGTGCATTTACAATATTCATTGATTTTTGCCATTGAAAAACATGTTTTTCATATACCAGAAATGTTTGAAGCTACTGACTGAATGAAAGGAGCTGGCATCTCACTCTCTTTGAATCTTCTTTATCATGCTAGGATTAACAGGAAAAAGCTAAAAATTTCAGAATTGCACCGTGCAATGTGGAGATATTACTGTTTGTGCATTTACAATATTCATTGATTTTTGCCATTGAAAAACATGTTTTTCATATACCAGAAATGTTTGAAGCTACTGACTGAATGAAAGGAGCTGGCATCTCACTCTCTTTGAATCTTGTTTATCATGCTAGGATTAGCAGGAAAAAGCAAAAAATTTCAGAATTGCACCTTGCAATGTGGAGATATTACTGTTTGTGCATTTACAATATTCATTGATTTTTGCCATTGAAAAACGTCCAGAAATGTTTGAAGCTACTGACTGAATGAAAGGAGCTGGCATCTCACTCTCTTTGAATCTTCTTTATCATGCTAGGATTAGCAGGAAAAAGCAAAAAATTTCAGAATTGCACCTTGCAATGTGGAGATATTACTGTTTGTGCATTTACAATATTCATTGATTTTTGCCATTGAAAAACATGTTTTTCATATACCAGAAATGTTTGAAGCTACTGACTGAATGAAAGGAGCTGGCATCTCACTCTGAATCTTCTTTATCATGCTAGGATTAGCAGGAAAAAGCAAACAATTTCAGAATTGCACCTTGCAATGTGGAGATATTACTGTTTGTGCATTTACAATATTCATTGATTTTTGCCATTGAAAAACATGTTTTTCATATACCAGAAATGTTTGAAGCTACTGACTGAATGAAAGGAGCTGGCATCTCACTCTCTTTGAATCTTCTTTATCATGCTAGGATTAACAGGAAAAAGCTAAAAATTTCAGAATTGCACCGTGCAATGTGGAGATATTACTGTTTGTGCATTTACAATATTCATTGATTTTTGCCATTGAAAAACATGTTTTTCATATACCAGAAATGTTTGAAGCTACTGACTGAATGAAAGGAGCTGGCATCTCACTCTCTTTGAATCTTCTTTATCATGCTAGGATTAGCAGGATAAAGCAAAAAATTTCAGAATTGCACCTTGCAATGTGGAGATATTACTGTTTGTGCATTTACAATATTCATTGATTTTTGCCATTGAAAAACATGTTTTTCATATACCAGAAATATTTGAAGCTACTGACTGAATGAAAGGAGCTGGCATCTCACTCTGAATCTTCTTTATCATGCTAGGATTAGCAGGAAAAAGCAAACAATTTCAGAATTGCACCTTGCAATGTGGAGATATTACTGTTTGTGCATTTACAATATTCATTGATTTTTGCCATTGAAAAACATGTTTTTCATATACCAGAAATGTTTGAAGCTACTGACTGAATGAAAGGAGCTGGCATCTCACTCTCTTTGAATCTTCTTTATCATGCTAGGATTAACAGGAAAAAGCTAAAAATTTCAGAATTGCACCGTGCAATGTGGAGATATTACTGTTTGTGCATTTACAATATTCATTGATTTTTGCCATTGAAAAACATGTTTTTCATATACCAGAAATGTTTGAAGCTACTGACTGAATGAAAGGAGCTGGCATCTCACTCTCTTTGAATCTTCTTTATCATGCTAGGATTAGCAGGATAAAGCAAAAAATTTCAGAATTGCACCTTGCAATGTGGAGATATTACTGTTTGTGCATTTACAATATTCATTGATTTTTGCCATTGAAAAACATGTTTTTCATATACCAGAAATGTTTGAAGCTACTGACTGAATGAAAGGAGCTGACATCTCACTCTCTTTGAATCTTCTTTATCATGCTAGGATTAACAGGAAAAAGCAAAAAATTTCAGAATTGCACCTTGCAATGTGGAGATATTACTGTTTGTGCATTTACAATATTCATTGATTTTTGCCATTGAAAAACGTCCAGAAATGTTTGAAGCTACTGACTGAATGAAAGGAGCTGGCATCTCACTCTCTTTGAATCTTCTTTATCATGCTAGGATTAGCAGGAAAAAGCAAAAAATTTCAGAATTGCACCGTGCAATGTGGAGATATTACTGTTTGTGCATTTACAATATTCATTGATTTTTGCCATTGAAAAACATGTTTTTCATATACCAGAAATGTTTGAAGCTACTGACTGATTGAAAGGAGCTGGCATCTCACTCTCTTTGAATCTTCTTTATCATGCTAGGATTAGCAGGAAAAAGCAAAAAATTTCAGAATTGCACCTTGCAATGTGGAGATATTACTGTTTGTGCATTTACAATATTCATTGATTTTTGCCATTGAAAAACGTTTTTCATATACCAGAAATGTTTGAAGCTACTGACTGAATGAAAGGAGCTGGCATCTCACTCTGAATCTTCTTTATCATGCTAGGATTAGCAGGAAAAAGCAAACAATTTCAGAATTGCACCTTGCAATGTGGAGATATTACTGTTTGTGCATTTACAATATTCATTGATTTTTGCCATTGAAAAACATGTTTTTCATATACCAGAAATGTTTGAAGCTACTGACTGAATGAAAGGAGCTGGCATCTCACTCTCTTTGAATCTTCTTTATCATGCTAGGATTAACAGGAAAAAGCTAAAAATTTCAGAATTGCACCGTGCAATGTGGAGATATTACTGTTTGTGCATTTACAATATTCATTGATTTTTGCCGTTGAAAAACATGTTTTTCATATACCAGAAATGTTTGAAGCTACTGACTGATTGAAAGGAGCTGGCATCTCACTCTCTTTGAATCTTCTTTATCATGCTAGGATTAGCAGGAAAAAGCAAAAAATTTCAGAATTGCACCTTGCAATGTGGAGATATTACTGTTTGTGCATTTACAATATTCATTGATTTTTGCCATTGAAAAACATGTTTTTCATATACCAGAAATGTTTGAAGCTACTGACTGAATGAAAGGAGCTGGCATCTCACTCTCTTTGAATCTTCTTTATCATGCTAGGATTAACAGGAAAAAGCAAAAAATTTCAGAATTGCACCTTGCAATGTGGAGATATTACTGTTTGTGCATTTACAATATTCATTGATTTTTGCCATTGAAAAACGTTTTTCATATACCAGAAATGTTTGAAGCTACTGACTGAATGAAAGGAGCTGGCATCTCACTCTCTTTGAATCTTCTTTATCATGCTAGGATTAACAGGAAAAAGCAAAAAATTTCAGAATTGCACCTTGCAATGTGGAGATATTACTGTTTGTGCATTTACAATATTCATTGATTTTTGCCATTGAAAAACGTCCAGAAATGTTTGAAGCTACTGACTGAATGAAAGGAGCTGGCATCTCACTCTCTTTGAATCTTTATCATGCTAGGATTAACAGGAAAAAGCAAAAAATTTCAGAATTGCACCTTGCAATGTGGAGATATTACTGTTTGTGCATTTACAATATTCATTGATTTTTGCCATTGAAAAACATGTTTTTCATATACCAGAAATGTTTGAAGCTACTGACTGAATGAAAGGAGCTGGCATATCACTCTCTTTGAATCTTCTTTATCATGCTAGGATTAACAGGAAAAAGCAAAAAATTTCAGAATTGCACCTTGCAATGTGGAGATATTACTGTTTGTGCATTTACAATATTCATTGATTTTTGCCATTGAAAAACATGTTTTTCATATACCAGAAATGTTTGAAGCTACTGACTGAATGAAAGGAGCTGGCATCTCACTCTCTTTGAATCTTCTTTATCATGCTAGGATTAGCAGGAAAAAGCAAAAAATTTCAGAATTGCACCTTGCAATGTGGAGATATTACTGTTTGTGCATTTACAATATTCATTGATTTTTGCCATTGAAAAACATGTTTTTCATATACCAGAAATGTTTGAAGCTACTGACTGAATGAAAGGAGCTGGCATCTCACTCTCTTTGAATCTTCTTTATCATGCTAGGATTAACAGGAAAAAGCTAAAAATTTCAGAATTGCACCGTGCAATGTGGAGATATTACTGTTTGTGCATTTACAATATTCATTGATTTTTGCCATTGAAAAACATGTTTTTCATATACCAGAAATGTTTGAAGCTACTGACTGAATGAAAGGAGCTGGCATCTCACTCTCTTTGAATCTTCTTTATCATGCTAGGATTAGCAGGAAAAAGCAAAAAATTTCAGAATTGCACCTTGCAATGTGGAGATATTACTGTTTGTGCATTTACAATATTCATTGATTTTTGCCATTGAAAAACATGTTTTTCATATACCAGAAATGTTTGAAGCTACTGACTGAATGAAAGGAGCTGGCATCTCACTCTCTTTGAATCTTCTTTATCATGCTAGGATTAGCAGGATAAAGCAAAAAATTTCAGAATTGCACCTTGCAATGTGGAGATATTACTGTTTGTGCATTTACAATATTCATTGATTTTTGCCATTGAAAAACATGTTTTTCATATACCAGAAATGTTTGAAGCTACTGACTGAATGAAAGGAGCTGGCATCTCACTCTCTTTGAATCTTCTTTATCATGCTAGGATTAACAGGAAAAAGCAAAAAATTTCAGAATTGCACCTTGCAATGTGGAGATATTACTGTTTGTGCATTTACAATATTCATTGATTTTTGCCATTGAAAAACGTCCAGAAATGTTTGAAGCTACTGACTGAATGAAAGGAGCTGGCATCTCACTCTCTTTGAATCTTCTTTATCATGCTAGGATTAGCAGGAAAAAGCAAAAAATTTCAGAATTGCACCGTGCAATGTGGAGATATTACTGTTTGTGCATTTACAATATTCATTGATTTTTGCCATTGAAAAACATGTTTTTCATATACCAGAAATGTTTGAAGCTACTGACTGATTGAAAGGAGCTGGCATCTCACTCTCTTTGAATCTTCTTTATCATGCTAGGATTAGCAGGAAAAAGCAAAAAATTTCAGAATTGCACCTTGCAATGTGGAGATATTACTGTTTGTGCATTTACAATATTCATTGATTTTTGCCATTGAAAAACATGTTTTTCATATACCAGAAATGTTTGAAGCTACTGACTGAATGAAAGGAGCTGGCATCTCACTCTCTTTGAATCTTCTTTATCATGCTAGGATTAACAGGAAAAAGCAAAAAATTTCAGAATTGCACCTTGCAATGTGGAGATATTACTGTTTGTGCATTTACAATATTCATTGATTTTTGCCATTGAAAAACATGTTTTTCATATACCAGAAATGTTTGAAGCTACTGACTGAATGAAAGGAGCTGGCATATCACTCTCTTTGAATCTTCTTTATCATGCTAGGATTAACAGGAAAAAGCAAAAAATTTCAGAATTGCACCTTGCAATGTGGAGATATTACTGTTTGTGCATTTACAATATTCATTGATTTTTGCCATTGAAAAACGTCCAGAAATGTTTGAAGCTACTGACTGAATGAAAGGAGCTGGCATCTCACTCTCTTTGAATCTTCTTTATCATGCTAGGATTAACAGGAAAAAGCTAAAAATTTCAGAATTGCACCGTGCAATGTGGAGATATTACTGTTTGTGCATTTACAATATTCATTGATTTTTGCCATTGAAAAACATGTTTTTCATATACCAGAAATGTTTGAAGCTACTGACTGAATGCAAGGAGCTGGCATCTCACTCTCTTTGAATCTTCTTTATCATGCTAGGATTAGCAGGATAAAGCAAAAAATTTCAGAATTGCACCTTGCAATGTGGAGATATTACTGTTTGTGCATTTACAATATTCATTGATTTTTGCCATTGAAAAACATGTTTTTCATATACCAGAAATGTTTGAAGCTACTGACTGAATGAAAGGAGCTGGCATCTCACTCTCTTTGAATCTTCTTTATCATGCTAGGATTAACAGGAAAAAGCAAAAAATTTCAGAATTGCACCTTGCAATGTGGAGATATTACTGTTTGTGCATTTACAATATTCATTGATTTTTGCCATTGAAAAACGTCCAGAAATGTTTGAAGCTACTGACTGAATGAAAGGAGCTGGCATCTCACTCTCTTTGAATCTTCTTTATCATGCTAGGATTAGCAGGAAAAAGCAAAAAATTTCAGAATTGCACCGTGCAATGTGGAGATATTACTGTTTGTGCATTTACAATATTCATTGATTTTTGCCATTGAAAAACATGTTTTTCATATACCAGAAATGTTTGAAGCTACTGACTGATTGAAAGGAGCTGGCATCTCACTCTCTTTGAATCTTCTTTATCATGCTAGGATTAGCAGGAAAAAGCAAAAAATTTCAGAATTGCACCTTGCAATGTGGAGATATTACTGTTTGTGCATTTACAATATTCATTGATTTTTGCCATTGAAAAACATGTTTTTCATATACCAGAAATGTTTGAAGCTACTGACTGAATGAAAGGAGCTGGCATCTCACTCTCTTTGAATCTTCTTTATCATGCTAGGATTAACAGGAAAAAGCAAAAAATTTCAGAATTGCACCTTGCAATGTGGAGATATTACTGTTTGTGCATTTACAATATTCATTGATTTTTGCCATTGAAAAACATGTTTTTCATATACCAGAAATGTTTGAAGCTACTGACTGAATGAAAGGAGCTGGCATATCACTCTCTTTGAATCTTCTTTATCATGCTAGGATTAACAGGAAAAAGCAAAAAATTTCAGAATTGCACCTTGCAATGTGGAGATATTACTGTTTGTGCATTTACAATATTCATTGATTTTTGCCATTGAAAAACGTCCAGAAATGTTTGAAGCTACTGACTGAATGAAAGGAGCTGGCATCTCACTCTCTTTGAATCTTCTTTATCATGCTAGGATTAACAGGAAAAAGCTAAAAATTTCAGAATTGCACCGTGCAATGTGGAGATATTACTGTTTGTGCATTTACAATATTCATTGATTTTTGCCATTGAAAAACATGTTTTTCATATACCAGAAATGTTTGAAGCTACTGACTGAATGCAAGGAGCTGGCATCTCACTCTCTTTGAATCTTCTTTATCATGCTAGGATTAGCAGGAAAAAGCAAAAAATTTCAGAATTGCACCTTGCAATGTGGAGATATTACTGTTTGTGCACTTACAATATTCATTGATTTTTGCCATTGAAAAACATGTTTTTCATATACCAGAAATGTTTGAAGCTACTGACTGAATGAAAGGAGCTGGCATCTCACTCTCTTTGAATCTTCTTTATCATGCTAGGATTAACAGGAAAAAGCTAAAAATTTCAGAATTGCACCGTGCAATGTGGAGATATTACTGTTTGTGCATTTACAATATTCATTGATTTTTGCCATTGAAAAACATGTTTTTCATATACCAGAAATGTTTGAAGCTACTGACTGAATGAAAGGAGCTGGCATCTCACTCTCTTTGAATCTTCTTTATCATGCTAGGATTAACAGGAAAAAGCTAAAAATTTCAGAATTGCACCGTGCAATGTGGAGATATTACTGTTTGTGCATTTACAATATTCATTGATTTTTGCCATTGAAAAACATGTTTTTCATATACCAGAAATGTTTGAAGCTACTGACTGAATGAAAGGAGCTGGCATCTCACTCTCTTTGAATCTTGTTTATCATGCTAGGATTAGCAGGAAAAAGCAAAAAATTTCAGAATTGCACCTTGCAATGTGGAGATATTACTGTTTGTGCATTTACAATATTCATTGATTTTTGCCATTGAAAAACGTCCAGAAATGTTTGAAGCTACTGACTGAATGAAAGGAGCTGGCATCTCACTCTCTTTGAATCTTCTTTATCATGCTAGGATTAGCAGGAAAAAGCAAAAAATTTCAGAATTGCACCTTGCAATGTGGAGATATTACTGTTTGTGCATTTACAATATTCATTGATTTTTGCCATTGAAAAACATGTTTTTCATATACCAGAAATGTTTGAAGCTACTGACTGAATGAAAGGAGCTGGCATCTCACTCTGAATCTTCTTTATCATGCTAGGATTAGCAGGAAAAAGCAAACAATTTCAGAATTGCACCTTGCAATGTGGAGATATTACTGTTTGTGCATTTACAATATTCATTGATTTTTGCCATTGAAAAACATGTTTTTCATATACCAGAAATGTTTGAAGCTACTGACTGAATGAAAGGAGCTGGCATCTCACTCTCTTTGAATCTTCTTTATCATGCTAGGATTAACAGGAAAAAGCTAAAAATTTCAGAATTGCACCGTGCAATGTGGAGATATTACTGTTTGTGCATTTACAATATTCATTGATTTTTGCCATTGAAAAACATGTTTTTCATATACCAGAAATGTTTGAAGCTACTGACTGAATGAAAGGAGCTGGCATCTCACTCTCTTTGAATCTTCTTTATCATGCTAGGATTAGCAGGATAAAGCAAAAAATTTCAGAATTGCACCTTGCAATGTGGAGATATTACTGTTTGTGCATTTACAATATTCATTGATTTTTGCCATTGAAAAACATGTTTTTCATATACCAGAAATGTTTGAAGCTACTGACTGAATGAAAGGAGCTGACATCTCACTCTCTTTGAATCTTCTTTATCATGCTAGGATTAACAGGAAAAAGCAAAAAATTTCAGAATTGCACCTTGCAATGTGGAGATATTACTGTTTGTGCATTTACAATATTCATTGATTTTTGCCATTGAAAAACGTCCAGAAATGTTTGAAGCTACTGACTGAATGAAAGGAGCTGGCATCTCACTCTCTTTGAATCTTCTTTATCATGCTAGGATTAGCAGGAAAAAGCAAAAAATTTCAGAATTGCACCGTGCAATGTGGAGATATTACTGTTTGTGCATTTACAATATTCATTGATTTTTGCCATTGAAAAACATGTTTTTCATATACCAGAAATGTTTGAAGCTACTGACTGAAAGGAGCTGGCATCTCACTCTCTTTGAATCTTCTTTATCATGCTAGGATTAGCAGGAAAAAGCAAAAAATTTCAGAATTGCACCTTGCAATGTGGAGATATTACTGTTTGTGCATTTACAATATTCATTGATTTTTGCCATTGAAAAACGTTTTTCATATACCAGAAATGTTTGAAGCTACTGACTGAATGAAAGGAGCTGGCATCTCACTCTGAATCTTCTTTATCATGCTAGGATTAGCAGGAAAAAGCAAACAATTTCAGAATTGCACCTTGCAATGTGGAGATATTACTGTTTGTGCATTTACAATATTCATTGATTTTTGCCATTGAAAAACATGTTTTTCATATACCAGAAATGTTTGAAGCTACTGACTGAATGAAAGGAGCTGGCATCTCACTCTCTTTGAATCTTCTTTATCATGCTAGGATTAACAGGAAAAAGCTAAAAATTTCAGAATTGCACCGTGCAATGTGGAGATATTACTGTTTGTGCATTTACAATATTCATTGATTTTTGCCGTTGAAAAACATGTTTTTCATATACCAGAAATGTTTGAAGCTACTGACTGATTGAAAGGAGCTGGCATCTCACTCTCTTTGAATCTTCTTTATCATGCTAGGATTAGCAGGAAAAAGCAAAAAATTTCAGAATTGCACCTTGCAATGTGGAGATATTACTGTTTGTGCATTTACAATATTCATTGATTTTTGCCATTGAAAAACATGTTTTTCATATACCAGAAATGTTTGAAGCTACTGACTGAATGAAAGGAGCTGGCATCTCACTCTCTTTGAATCTTCTTTATCATGCTAGGATTAACAGGAAAAAGCAAAAAATTTCAGAATTGCACCTTGCAATGTGGAGATATTACTGTTTGTGCATTTACAATATTCATTGATTTTTGCCATTGAAAAACGTCCAGAAATGTTTGAAGCTACTGACTGAATGAAAGGAGCTGGCATCTCACTCTCTTTGAATCTTCTTTATCATGCTAGGATTAACAGGAAAAAGCAAAAAATTTCAGAATTGCACCTTGCAATGTGGAGATATTACTGTTTGTGCATTTACAATATTCATTGATTTTTGCCATTGAAAAACATGTTTTTCATATACCAGAAATGTTTGAAGCTACTGACTGAATGAAAGGAGCTGGCATATCACTCTCTTTGAATCTTCTTTATCATGCTAGGATTAACAGGAAAAAGCAAAAAATTTCAGAATTGCACCTTGCAATGTGGAGATATTACTGTTTGTGCATTTACAATATTCATTGATTTTTGCCATTGAAAAACATGTTTTTCATATACCAGAAATGTTTGAAGCTACTGACTGAATGAAAGGAGCTGGCATCTCACTCTCTTTGAATCTTCTTTATCATGCTAGGATTAACAGGAAAAAGCAAAAAATTTCAGAATTGCACCTTGCAATGTGGAGATATTACTGTTTGTGCATTTACAATATTCATTGATTTTTGCCATTGAAAAACGTCCAGAAATGTTTGAAGCTACTGACTGAATGAAAGGAGCTGGCATCTCACTCTCTTTGAATCTTCTTTATCATGCTAGGATTAACAGGAAAAAGCAAAAAATTTCAGAATTGCACCTTGCAATGTGGAGATATTACTGTTTGTGCATTTACAATATTCATTGATTTTTGCCATTGAAAAACATGTTTTTCATATACCAGAAATGTTTGAAGCTACTGACTGAATGAAAGGAGCTGGCATATCACTCTCTTTGAATCTTCTTTATCATGCTAGGATTAACAGGAAAAAGCAAAAAATTTCAGAATTGCACCTTGCAATGTGGA